>NW_016690208.1:6140311-6191746 GCF_001604755.1 Lepidothrix coronata
CGCTGCTGTGCCTCGCCAAGCTCTCCTTGCAGAGCCTGCAGAGCCAGCTCCGCTCTGCACAGTGTCCATCACCCTCCCTCCCGCCCCACGCCATGCTGGCCACTGCTCTGGGATGGCCAGCCTGGAAATTTGGCAGTACAAACGTGCACTGCCCTCTCTGGTGCAGGGATGGCAGAGCTTTGAGCCAAGGTTGGCACTAAAGGTGGGCAGGATGGGGAGGGACCGCTCCCTTCTCCTTGATGTGCAGGACTCTGGGGTTTTTTTGGCTATAGGAGGATTCTATTCCGGGGATTAAGGTTAGAGAGGACTAAGGCAGAGCAGTGCATGCTCTGTTAAGACCTCATTTTGATTTTTTTCCCCCTTTGTATTAGGGTTTGTGAGGGTGGGGGGTGGCAAGGAAGGGAGAGAGGAGGGAACAGAGAATGCAATTCCTAAGATCACAAAACCTACAAGAGTACTTTGTTCTTCCTAAACTTTTAAGCACTGTTCTTATATTACTGTTTCTCTCTTTAACTGCTTCAAAACATTTTTCAGATATTTGAGATAAGGCCAGTATTGAAAGAAGTACTTATTAGGATGTAGTAGCAATTTTGTGTTGAAAATTCGAGAATTTCAGTAGCAATGTAAATTTGTTCCAGCGAAGGGTCTGCCTCATAGCTTCAAAATGGACCTAAAATTGTATTTTAACCAATGTCTGCAAAAAAAGATAATTGAAAAACAATTCCTGTTGTATGGGTGTAGTGGGAGAAAATCACTGAAGCCAGCTTTATTGGTGTAAAAGAAAGGGAAGGAGGAGGTGCAGTGAGCATCCTGCAAGGCCTCCTTTCTTTGTCCCTGATTATATTGATCACATTGCCTCATTACATTAGAACAGGTAGCTCTTCCTAATGTATAAAATAAATAAATAAATCTGGGCGCTTTTAAGAAGACAGATACCAACTTATTTACAAGTGTTGCTGCGTGTCACAGTCCCCCTTCTAATATTGGTTTTCAGTATTTAATAAATAAATAGAGGGTAGGTATAGACAGAGCAATAGGGAGAGGGAGAAGGAACGCTGCTAATGACCAAGTGAAGCTGTGAGCAGCAGCCCTGCCCTGAGAGGAGCCCCCGTGATCAGCTGAGTGTCATGCAGGGGAGCCGGAGCCGGGGAGGCTGGGCAGGGTTGGGGAGCTGCAGCCTGGCAGCACCATTGGTTTGAAGGGGCCGTGATTGATTTGTCACCAGAGGCCCATTGGACTGGCGAGAAGCCCTTCTGGTCTCAGAGTCTCCCTGCCTCCTTCCTGTGCTGTCCCTGTCCCTGCTCCCGGGTGGAGCTGGCACAGCAGCCGGGCAAGGGGCTCAAGGTGGGGCTCACACACAGCCGAGGGGTTGAAGGTCACGGCTGCTGGAACTCTGTAAGGACTGGCAGGGGAGGTCCAGCTCATCCTACCGCTCACTTTCTGTCTTGCCTTTAGAACTCCAGAGGTTTGCAAAGCCCCCAGCGCACATCCCCACGAATCCACCAGCACACCATTCCCCCAGCAGAGACACAACCAAAGCCTCTCTGCTCTCTCCTTCCCTCTCCCTCTGTCTCTCGCACACACTCACGCACACACTCACGCACACACGCGCTCTCTCCCCACCCCTTCCACCTTCCTCTTATCTGTGCCTGGGAGAAACCTCTAGATCCACCAATATTAATTACAAAGGACAACGAAAGGTAAGAAGGCGTCAATTATCCCAAGGTGTCGTGATGTTATTTCCAGTCAATTGCAAATGTGTGAGGGGAAGATTTCGCCCCAGTGATTCCTGTCTGCCTGGCTGATGGGGACCGGAGCCGCTTCCCTCCCAGAACTGCTGCAGCTATGCCTTAAACCACACACTTTCCAGCAGGAGCCATCAGCATGGGCCTTTCTGAATTCTCTTTTTATTTCATTCATTAAGGGCATTAGGCAAGTTGGAATTTGTATGAAAAGGATCCTATGGGAATACTGTCTCCAGGGTAGGTATTTTCATGACTTTCCACATCCTGGGGCTCTCTCTGTATCTCTTCTCTTTCTCTCTCTCTTCTGTTAGATGGAGCTTTAAAGGAGGCTGCCCTCATCTTCTACCTAATCTGGGGAAAGGAAATATTCTGAGCTGCATATATTGAGTGACAAAATATTTTATTTATTTTATAAAGTGGCAGTTACTAAGAAATTGTGCGACCTTTCCTGCTTAATTTTGTTAATGGGCTTTGTTATTATCATTATTATTTCTATTCCTGTTTCCAGGTTTTTCTCACACAAGAGTTTTTAATGGCAATTGCCTTCGTTATCCAAAAAGAAAGAGATAGCAGACTGGACAACAGCAAAATAATATTAATCAAACAAAGACAGAGTTTAAATTAAAAGGGCTGTTGTATTCTCATAAAAGCAGGACAACCTCAATACTCCAGCTCATTTCACTTGGCAAAAGAACGTGGCATCAGTTTTTTAACTTTAAAATAGTTTAATGAACACGAATGGAGAAATAATTTTTCTGTGTATTTAGCAGTCTATAAAGAAGAGAGAATGCTTTAACTTTGATCGCCACAATTAGTTCCCTGGGTATCTAGAGGGGAACAGGGCAGCCCTGGGAGCCTCAGTTCTTTAGATACAAAAGCATTTAGATCGCTTTAGAGCAGTTAATCCTGAGACTGGCTGGGGTCCCTTTTGTTTTCTAACTCCATTGTGGGTTTTGTGCAGTTTTTTCTATTCGCATGATTGACTGCCCAATGGATGCTAATTATCCAAATGTCGCTTCTGTCCTTTGAGTGACTTTCTATGTATTATGGGCAACTGTCATGCATTCTGTCATTCTATATCATATTACATGTATTATCATATGAAAATGGTACTCTGCATAAAGGAAGGTGTCTGAACCAGCAGATGCTGCAGATATTTAGAGGACTTGCCTAATTTGAATGGATTTTCTATAGAAAAATTGGTCAGAAAGCATATAGGGGAGAGTGAGAAATTGAAAGTTTATCAGGTAATTATTTTTGTCCTTTTGCTGTTTACATGATAATGTACAAAGCATTAACTGTCTCTGCTCCTGAAATCTGCAGCCACCTTCCTCCTCCCGAACCAGGCAACCCGTCTGTATTTATTAGAGTATGACAGCTTAAGCTAATTAAACTGATATCTGTCTAAAATAATAAACCCAGAAAGTTAGAATAAACATTATGATTATAAGCAGAAAAGGCAGCTATACAAATGTAGCATCAGTGTTATATTTTAATGATAAACTGAAATTCCTATATGAAAAACACTGGATGTGGAATTACGAATGATAATAAAGTTCTGCGAAGACATTTTTCACTGTAAATATTTTTTGCTTAGATCTTTATCTCTTTCCATGGTATTAATAAGGCAGAGGGCTAACACAGCTGTGAACTTGAATATTTTTTTATTTTATACATATGTGAACATGTATTTATAAAGGATATCAAGGGAAAGGTTTTTACTGCGATTTTTCCACTAAGATAAACTTAACACACCTCAGTGTAATGTGCATGCCAACACTTAACAGGAATGCAAGATTTATAACGATAGGGCTTTTTAAATTTGCACTCTGGGGTCCATTGAATCCATAGGCACATCCAGAGTCTCCTCTCCTAAAATGTGAGGATGGTGTTTTATATTCGCCATAGCTATGAAATATTGTGGGTATATAACACTGAAATTCGGGATCTTGAGCTTCATCAGACGTGTGTGCAGTAAGTTCCCATTAATGGCAAAGCTAAATCATGGGAAGTCCGTGCTTCAGGAATAGCACAAAGATGCCATGGCAAGACTTGCTCTGCTGTCTGAGGGTGCTTTGAAATTTTCCATGATCAAATATACATGATCAAGCTGTGCTTGTTAGGGTACGAGGGGCTCCGGCCGGTCAATGGCTATTGATCAGGCTGTTAAGTATTTGTTCACGAGTCTTTATATCCCAAAAGGTTCAGGGAAATGAACAGTGAAAAATTGCATCGGAGTCCACCTTTGTTTGAGATTGATGTATCAAAACAGAGTATTCATTTGCCAAAGCTGCTGGAAAAAATGTGGAGTAAATTGTGACATGGGGACTCCAGGTACAGAGATTAGTATTTCCCTTTTTCTAATTACCTTTGTAAAATTGTACGTGCTAATTAAAAATGTAGAGACGGAGTCTTTGTAGAACATGAATAGTGAATTATTGATAAGAGCAGATTTACACAGCAAAAACAGAGATACAATCGTAGCTTAGCAGTTGAGCTTTATATTTTTACTTATATTTTGCTCATGCCAAAAATTTTTTAACTGAAGTTGCAGGAACAGTGATGCAGAAGAGTCCATGGGGTGGAAATGGAAATTTCTCTTACTCTTACAAAATAGCAAATTTTACTGGAATCAGTTACTATTTTTCAGTAATTGAATACATATTACTCCTCATGAAGAGTTCAAATTAAATGTGGTGGGGTTTTAAAATTATAATATCACTTGGCAAATATCTCAAATTATTTGAATAATAATTTTTTCTTCTTTCTTGAGATTTCTACTGTGTCTGTTTCTACAAGTCCATAATATATATTATTTATTATTTTAAAACTATCTATAAAGTTGGTTCCATAATTCAAAATATTACACATGTTTAAAGAGAGTGCTAATGTATAATTCTTGCAAAATCATACAAGGCATACTTTATTTGATTTCATCATGCTGTCCATTACATTCACAAGATCTTTCCTGAACACAGAAATCTCTGAAGAGGAACTTACCACACACTAAAGAAAACTACTGAACACAAAGAATTATTTCTGCAGATATTTGCCTCTAAGAAATGATAACATATGTCTGTGTCTGAATCTGCAAATAGAGAGATGGATACACACACATATGTTCATCCACACACACAGAGCCTCATACTGTGATATATCTTATCCATATTTATATAAACAAATTTACATACTGCATCTTTTGTAAATCTTCAACCCAGCAATACATATCTCGTGTCTCATCCTCAGATGGCAATTCCCTTAAAATGACTTCATATTTTCCCAAACGAGAATCCCATTGAAAGTAATCAGCCACGGTGAGATACAGAAAGTTTGGGAAGTGTAAGACGGGCCCGGTGTCCCGGATGGGTGGGAAGTGCCCTCTCCCCTTGCGTGTCTGACCTGGCTCTGAGCGAGCCCTGGCAGCGCGGGCAGGGCACGAGGGGCAGCCGGGCAGCAGAGCCCCCAGCCCCGGGAGCTGCACAGCGCACCAGCCTGGCAGCGAAGTCCTTTCCCTTCCCTGCAGCCGGGAGGTTTCCCCGTGCCCGGTCCCCTTTGCATCCTCTCTGGTTCCCTCCCTCGGCCCGAGCCCCCGCTCCTCACCCCGCTCCCGCATCCCCGCCCGCGGCCCCGCGCAGCGCGCTGCTCCCTACCTGCTCCGGCTGGGAAGTGGTGCGGCACAGCCAGGCGGTGGGCATTCAGGTAGTCCAGGGAAGGGCTCCGAGTGACAAAATATTGACTGCATTTGGTATTCACTTATGGAGGATGACGTTAGTGCCACAAAAATCCCTGTGATGTACAGGGAATAGTTAATTAATTAAAGGACCTGCTAATTGCTACTTGAGGTACTGTGCGGAGCTGATGAAGAGTGCTTGGTACGAGGTTAGGTTCTCAGTTTGGAGTGAACATTTTCATTTAAAAGATTTCTTTAAAGTACATCCTAATTTTTTTAATGTTTTTTCAGGTTACTGTATCTAGTTCAGACTCAAGTGTTCAATTGAGCTTCAATTAATTATAATATATAGTCGGGGTTCTTTAGCTGGGATAGATTGATGGAGAAGCTTTGTTTCATTTGGTGCAGGTGGCACTGTTTAATAAGCACAGGAGAGAGTGAATAATGTAGTGTTTGCAAAGAGAAATAAATGCAAAATAGAGAGGTGCAATTAGATCAGCTCAGAGAAATAAAGGATAAATATTAAATGGTCAGATATCTCACAAATATCAAATAAAATAGTAATAAGTATCTCATTGAAAACTGCCATTTTAATTTATGAATATCTAACAGCACTGCTTTAAAATAAATCTAGTGAGCAAGTCTTCTGCCTTCGTTAGGCAGGCACGTTTCAGTGGCTGGAAAATACCCCACTGCTAATTTTCAAACTGTCCACATTATTTTTCTGATACTGAAGTATAAATAAGATTCTAAATTTAAAATATAAACACAAGGACTTCAAAAATTGATTTCTAAATTGTGTTATAAAGTACATTAACCTTCGGCATTCTTTTCTTTAATTGGAGCTGTGTTGTGTTGGAGAAAAATTACCCCATGGAAAATTAATCTGGGAAAACTTGTAAATCATTATCAATAAGGTACCAGCCAATGAGAGGCTTCTCTGCATGCACCAAAGATAAAATAAAGTTGCAGAAGACTGCTGAAAAGGACAACCAAATTGTAGATGAAAAAAGTGAAAAAGCCCATGAAAATGAAGATCTTCTAATTGTACACAAAAAACCCAAAACAAGTGTAAACTCCTGAAAATAACAAATAAGGGGGAAAAAAGGAGGAATGTTATTTGACTTAAAAAAAAAAAAAGAGGAGCTGGGTATCTGGTAGCTAAGAGGATAGTCCTGTAAGCTACTTAACAAAAGAATGTGAATGTATCAGACCTTTCAGCAACACTTCTGCATCTAAAAATTTCAGCTGTAGACAGATTTTCCACAGACGAGTCCCCCCTACTGCTAACCTCTTAAATATACCTATAAAATACAAAATGTTCCCAATCACCTCCAATAAAGGAAGCTTCCTTACGTTAAATGCATTGAATATTTGTGTTAGAAATCTGAACTGCTTTCTGATGTGGTTAAATTCACAAAGAAATGTGGTTATAGAACAGAAAAGGAATGTATTGAGCACATCACCCTGAATATTTGCAGATGGGTCCGGGGCTGGGGGAGTTTACTTATAAAATATGGAGTTAATCATATTCTCAGGCTCTGAATATTCAAAGGAGGCAATGCCATTGGAGCCTTTCCTCCCCAAACCTTGGGTTTGTTGTGCAGCCGTGTTTACCAAATCCCCGGGACACCCAATCAGGGCGGGCTGGCAGCCCTCGCCCATTGGTGGATGTGCAACTTGTAAAAGGTTTATGGGGGAGTGTTTGCTGGGGCTGCAGGAGGGTGCCCTGCTGGCAGCACCGACCTGGGGCTGCAGGGAGGGGGCACGGGGCAGCCACAGCCGACTGCCTCACCCACACTGCTCGTGGCCATTTGGGCAAATGCTTTGCACCACAAGGAATACCTTCCCCAGCTTGGCTAAAAAAAAGATATTTAAAAAAATCTGTCCCTCTACCTGAAAAACGTGTTCCTACAAAGGACCTTATCACACTTATTTGAGCTGTAACTGTAGAGCAAAAAGATTAGTCTGTAGTAAACCGATTAAAAAACATCATTAAGAAGCAGCGACACTACTAGATCCAAGAAGAGCCATTTTTGCAATTTTTGCCATATTCTGTGCGTGAGAGTCACCAAATTTCTCGTAATTCCCGCTCCGTAGTTTGTAAACATGATTCTATTTACATTATTTACTCTGGTAGGTGCCTGTCAGGCAACCAGATCTAAGCACACCACCAAAAATGTGTGTTCCCCAAAATAAAACTCCAAAGTTATCTTAAATGCACAGCTACTGACTTTCAGAATCGTATTTTCTTTACCAATTCACTGTAATAAAAATGAACATTTTGTCATCACTTTGGGAAACTGTGCCAAACACCTTAAAACACATGTCACATGCCAACTTTACTTCATTTTTCTCCTCAGGGAATAGATACATCTGGAATCATAATCACAGATAAAAACCTTGACAAAATTGCACGTGAGCCCAGCCCTTCTCCCCAACACCTACCTTTTCATAACATTTAATACAATATTAATATCGGTTACTAAAAAGGCTTCCAACCTTTACATTTCTGACATAACATGTTCAAACCCATATTTCACACTTCTTGTTCTGTTTTAAGTTCAGTGGATTTAACAGGACTCTGGAGAGAAGATCATGTGGTTGAAGATTTCCCTCCCTCTTTGACACCCGTAGAGGCAGTTTTGGAATTGTTTAAATAGCTGTGGCTATATAAACTGGAATATGTGAGACCTTGGACGTCTTATTTTCCCTCACATCTCCACATCCGTGCATGTATTTTCCTCTGAAATCGATTGCTTGTACCAGTGACAAACAATTTCAGCACAACATCTGGGCAAAACCTTCGGAATATTTTCCTTCTGAACTGTATTATTCCTCTTTCCTGCGCTTTCCTGGTTTACCAGACAAATACAATTAGCTAGTATTATATAATAATATTATTTGGTCTTTTCTATCTGTGATTGACAGTTTTTCAAATCAAAATAAAACACATTCTTAGTCGATCATCTTCTTGAGAGTGCGCTCCTGTTTTAAGCTCGGTTTGCTTCTGAGACAGCCAGAGATCTTATTCCATCAGGGGTAGATGGTGGAATTATAGATCCAACAGATCCCACACTCTCTGAAAAATACTTGGCTTAATATTTAATAGCTAATTCCTGGGCAGATGTTTTTCCTGCATGCCTTTATCAAGCACTCATCAGCTGGTATTGCAGAGAAATGGAACTGGAGAACTTTGCAGATCTCCATTTATGATTGTGTTTGTAATTAATGCCATGCTGGAAGTACCTCGGGCACCTCACTGTATGGCTTTGTTCACGTCAGAATGGGGAGAGCAACCTCTTTTTGTTACATATTTAACAGCTTTGAAAGACATTTTTTTAAACAGCAAATGTACCAGACAGCTTTAAAGCAGAGGACATTAAATAGGGGGCCAATTATTCATTCAGCAGCTCTACGTGCATCAAAAACACGCATACCACCAAATTTTCCTGAGACAAACCACTTCAATTTCCCATGACTCAGACACCATTTCTGCACTAACTAGGTAAGGATAGCAAGCCTTTCAAAACAGAAAAATATATTAAATATATTCTTGCCCTGGAATACAGAAAAAAAATCCTTAAAAAGATGTTCATTTACAATTAAGGGACAGCAATGGCGACAAGAAATGTCCCATTTTTAAACAGAACAATATTTCTTATTAAGGTAACTTCATTATTTCTCTTTCACTTTAAAATGACCCACAGTGTCCAGCTCAGTCTGTAGAAGTGCAAGAAGTGATCCATGAATGGAGCCATAATTCCCGGGACTGTTTCAGGCCAGTCCATGGAGCAGCTGACTCTGAGGCTGCTGGTCTGTCTGCAGCGACTCGGGCAGAGCAGGAGCTGAGCTGAGCTCCACTTGCTGACGAGAAGCAAACTGTCTCACATTTTAGGAGAACAACATCATTGCCTATAAAAATGAAGAAGAGACAAAATAAATAAAACCGGTTAATGTTGTAGTTAACTTGCAAATCAAGTAAATCTGTTGGTACAGTATTTTCGAAATAAACGATAACAGCATCACACCAAACACACATTTCTGAACATATACGCGCTCTGATTTTGATTTAATGGTATCTCAGCGTCAACTATTGCTTCCTTTGCTGGTACACACTTCCTGATGCCTACTGTGAAGGGTGCCCATATTTACAACTGAGTAAGATGATTAATTACACCTTGTCAATCACGGTGCATGAAGACATAACACCACAGCAGACAATGAAGAAGATGCCTGAAGCTACAATTACATTTTAATTCATAGTTTATTGTATGTTCCCATATATTGCAGTCTAATAACCGTAGGGGCATCGAAAACATATGAGATATCAATCACTCTGCCCCCTGGTCTTTCATGTTTATATTATTCCACAGCCTTTAAATTACCATAAGTAGTTACTTATTTTCTAAGCTTTCTTCTCTTCTTTCTTACCTTTTGCTTCCATTTATGTTTTATTCTTAGTACCTTTATCCAACAGCTATGAGTATTTGATAGAAGTTTGTAGCTCACTTAAAATCTGTAACAGACAACCTGAAACCCAGCAATTAGCAAAGACAGCTTAGACTTGTGTTCCTTTGTTGAAGGAGGCGTTGAATCTTTTGTTCTGATTTAGTCACGGTAGCTGGGTGGAAGCTGGTACCTCATTATGTGGTTGGTCTGTTTGTCTGGTAGGTAGCAGATGGTACTGGAGATGACGTTACCAAGAGAGGCAGGGTAGAGAAACTCAAGACCTGTGATTTGTTCACCTGTCACCTATAACAAAATACAGGTTAAAAGACTTTATTATTAGCTGCACCATTTTTCTAATGAAAAAGCTCTCGTTTCAAATGAGCCCGCGTCTCATTCCGAAGACGATTTTGCTCCAGCAATTTCTCTGTTGCTCATTATTCAAGAATATCCTGGATTTTATTCTGAACAATGTAAATGTCATTCAAGTGTCAGTGTGTACATTAGCAGCTTTATGTTTACATTCTGTTACTCTCCTTGTGTTTTGGTAGCAAGGGTTGGATGTCTTCTTGTGTTTGTATATCCATTAGGAAGGGAATCAGAGATAGCCTGTGAACTGGAGGTCATGCCATACTTTTTCAGTGTGCTTTTGGTATTATTGGTTCCATCCACTGAGGCGATTCTGTAACATAAAATACAGTATTTTAATGCTGTTAAATATCTAAAATCTTTTTGATAATTAGCAGTGTCAGATAGAGTGTATGAATCCATGACCTTTCTTAACTGCAAAAAGTATGTAATCAATTCCGTGATGGGGAATTAATCTGGTATTAGAACATCTGAGGACAGTGCGGTGCAGAGCCGTGGGTAAGGATATGTACAGCAAATTGCTTAAGTGCAGATAACCCGGCGGTGTCCCGCGGTGGGTACGTGCTGTCCGGTGGGCAATGTCCCACAGCCTCACTGCAGCCAAACCTCCCAGCACAGGCGGGGGCGGGAAATGTCTCGCAACTTTACAGAGGAAGGGAAAGATTATTTTATCAAGATAAATGCCATACAGTGCCTCTAATTGTGCTAATTCTAATCTGAATTCAGACATGAGCTTCCATTGTTTCCAAGGTCTGATTTTAGGACAGTCTTTGGATAGTTCCCACAGATGGGAAATTCGCTTGCATTCTGTATGGTTTCTTGAGGGGTCTTGTGGCTATTTCATATGCATTTCTACAAGAGACACTTTGTTCTCCTCTGTGACATGCAAATGTCTTTAACTACTCAGAGCAATCTCAACAGAAAGATGATGAAAAGCCTCGATTATTGTAAGAAGGGAACACATAAACCCAGCAAAGTTTGACTATAAACAGAGTAATTCTGGTTCTAACAAGGATAGCCCCGACTGCACTGTACCTGTGAGAGGCAAATGGCTCTGCCAGAACACACCACCCGAGTGATGTAAGAGCTCCCAGTCACCATGAGGCAGCGAGTCTCATGATCTCAGTGTGCATTCACATTTACCTTCCGTTGTGCTACCTTTGTAACGAAATTAGAAGTGTGATATTTGACATCTTTAATACTAATTAGTCCTTCCTCACTACCCACCTCCTGGATAAATATTTAGACATCGTGAACAGTCTCCCTGAGTACTCTTTGTCTTTTCTGGAGACTTTCTGAAGCTTCTCCTCTACTTCAGAGACCTTCTTGGCCTGGTTTTCTTACAGTCTACTTGGAAACGAGAGATACGTGAGGCCCGAGTCTGTGGAAGGCTCCACGAACTGGGATGACTCAAATTATTATGTTCAAACGTTGAGTGTTCATCATGAGGAGGGTTGTTGGGCACATTCAACTGGTCATGAATGTTTGGGGCGCCACGATCTCAGAGCGGGGCGAACTTTTGGCCGCTCCTTGTCCCTCGCCGTGTTCTGCCCCACGCGCTCTTTGTCACGCCCCGGTGCCACACGTCGCCGAGGGTCACCGGGTGACCGACGCCAACCTGAGCTCGGGGCCCGAGGCCGCGGGGCCCGCGGGGCGCGGCAGTGCGGGGCCGGCGGGGCCGGGCGGGGCCGGTGCGGGGCCGGCGCGGGGCCAGCGCGGGGCCAGCCCCGGCCCCGAGCACATGCGGCGGGCCCGGGCGGGCGCAGCCAATGGCGGCGGGGCAGGACATGATGTCAGCGGGGCTGTAGAAAAGGCGCGGAGCCCCGCGCGGTGCCCGCGCCGCAGACGCGCCGCTCCAGCCCCGCCGCTCCAGCCCCGCCGCGGCTCCGGCCCCGGCCGCGCTCCCGCCCCGGCCCCCGCGGGCCGCGCCGCTTTAAGGAGAGAGGGGGGCCGCGAGCGCTCGTCCCATCTGGTGCCCGTCCAACTCTCCCTCCTTCCCCTTGGCTTTTTCTTTTCCCAATGAGCTCCACCGGGCTGGGGGAGGAGCGGGGGAAGGAGCAAACTTTGCCCCTGAGCTGCCGCCGCTGCCAGCCCTCTGGACTGTGAGCGCGTACGGTGGGCACCCGCCCCAGCCTCCCTGCAGCACCAGCCTGCTCTCCGCCTGCTGCAGCCTCCCTCTCCCTCGCTTTGCTCCTCTAAATTTCGCACAGTACGATGTAGGGGGCTTGTCGTTATTTTTTTTTCAATTATTATTTATTTCTCACCGAAGATGGTTTAATTTTTTTTATATTTCTATTATTTATTAATCCCTCCCAACCGTAAACCTGCCCAGCCTTCTGCCAGCTGGGCCAGAGCATAAAGCCTGGGACTGCACCTGGGGCAATGAGCCCTGCACTGAAGAAGCCTCCTAGAGGGATGTGCCGGGGCCGCGCAACAGACTAGATCCGAGCCCCGAAGCTCACACCATCAGTTATCCCCTCTCCCTCAGCCCCTTCGCCCGCCTTTTCTGCGCCCCATCCCCCTGAAAGCTCGGACCAGTGCCTGCGCCGCGCTCCGGAGAGCTCTGCCGGGGGAACAGCCCGGTGCCCGAGGACAGACGGGGCGGCCGTGCTAGATGCATGGGGGAGGGCTCCGGTTAATGCAAGTTCTGGGCTCCTGCAGGGACCCCGACAACTGTCAGCAGCAGCAGCAACTCGGGCCCTCCTCCTCTGCTTCCTCAGCGATGCTTTTCCACAGTCTTTCCGGCTCGGAGATGCACGGGGTCATCGACGAGATGGATCGGAGAACCAAAAGCGAAGCACCGGCCATCAGCTCGGCTATAGACAGGGGAGAGACGGAAACGGTAGGAGCCGAAGGAATGGGAGAGTCAGGCACCCCCCTAAACGTACCAAACCCCTCACAGATACGGCTTTTCCCCTAAAATAACAGATCGGGGGGAAACGTATGCAAAATGCTAAATCAGAAGAGATCTGAGCGTAAAGGCACCCCAAAAGATTAAATGAAACCGTGGGGAAAGGCATGAAACTGTTAATTATTAATAATATGCATAGTAATAGTAAGGCTTGGGTGAAATGAACGGTACTGCTCTTGCGAGAAAACAGAAAGATAGACCAGCCTTTTGGTAGCGTCCAAGAACTCCTTCCCTTCCCCCAGCCTGTCCGGCCTTCCAAAGTTTTTAGGAAGAGGCGAAGTACGGCTTTATAACGATAACATTTTGGCACAGCGAATTTTTTGTCTGCAGAATGGAAACACAAACAGCAGAGAATCCAGTTCTGTGTTATTTTTCAGGTAGGATGTCTACAGTGAGACAGTCTTTATAGCATTTATTTAAAAAAAACCCCAAAGCAAAACAACCCCGAGTGCCCTTAAGTTATTGTTTTTAAAAAATAATTTTAATATGTGGGCTTGTAAACATGGCAAACAGAACTGGAAGATATGTTTCAGGGAGACGGATGGATGCGATTTTTTTATAACTTTGCCACTTTTTACCTTCTGTCTGCTGATGCACAGTACTTGTATATTAATACATTTAGATAATAAAAGGATGCATCCGTCTAAACAGCGCTAAGCTGGCAGAGTGGGAGAGATTTCCGAAGTGTCTTAACTGATTCAACAATTCACATATGCTTTTTTACATTTTTTTTTATTATTTTTTTTGTTAAGAAATAATTCTGAAGTGAAACGATCTCGCACGTTGGTTAAATGCTGTCTCGTAAGCTGATACGGGCATATGCAAGGAAGATCTGTTCTCGGGTTTTCGAACTCCATCAGTGTGTGTTCTTTCTCTTAATGCTATGTGGAAATTTGCTTAAAGGTGGCAGTGAGACTATTTAATCCTGAAATACTGGCTGAAAAACAGCCTTTGTGCTATAAGGGTGGGACATGATTTCTAATCTAAACGGGTTTGGTTTTCTTTGAAAAAGTTAATATTTCTCCATACAAATAAACAACATCGAATGATCTTCGTTGGAATAAATATTGTGACATGATAGCTTTATCTAACTATATATAATGTATATGCATACACGTGTGTACATAACAAATAGTGGGATGGAGTACTCGATCCTTGAATGCCATTTCTGAATCTCAGAATATTTTTGTTACTGGAAAAGCAAGGTAGAAAAAAAATCGTTATTTCATTTAAAGTGGTTTTACAAGAAACTATTTTGGTTATAAAATGATCCCTACTCGGAGTTCGGTTAATGCCTTAAAGAAACAAGCTCCCGGTGGGTTCCTGTGACTAACACCAGTGGAGTGCCAGGGTTTTATTTGTGTGGACTTCTGCTAGTGGGAGCGGTGCGGTGCAAACGGGAGCGCTCGCAGCGACGGGATTTTGCGATTCCCGCAAGCAGGGGATGAAAGGGACGGCTCTGGCATATGCTGGAAGCGCAGCCTCGGACCCTTTCCATTGCCCCCGATATCCGCCTTTGCTTTTTGCTTTGCGCGAGGATTTAAGGCTCTAGAGGAGGTAAAAGCAAACAAACAACTTCTCCCCCGCCCCGAAGCAAAACAAACCGCGTGTTGGGCACAGCTGTAAGGAAGTGTTTCGGGTTCTCTTGCACGAGAACGGATCTGCCGTGGGCTTCTGTGCAAAGCGGGTAAGAGTAAGTCGGGACCGAAGTGGAAAGCAGCGTCTGGCAAGGTCCGCCCCAAACCCTGCTCCACCGAGCCTCTCCTCCCGAACGCTGCTTTCAGGTGCCTGCTAAAATAAATAAGCGTGCTCAAATGGGTCCGATATTTCTCTCTCTTTCTTTTTCGGTAGAAGTTGACAGGATATGTATGAATTTGGGGGGGGGGGGTTTGAGGGTTTCGATTGGATTGCGATTTGACACTAAACTATTAAATTATATAGGGCTTACATTTAGTTTTATTGCTTCCAAGTTTATCCCAGCATAATCTAAAGTGCTCTGTTCGTTTTTTCCCGCTTTCTTTCCAACACGTTTCCCACTATTTCGTTTTCCCGGTAAAATATTCTGCACCTCGGATTTAGTAATGCTCGTCTCCTCCGCAGCTTTATTTACTGATCCCTTTAGTACTTTGGGTCACAGCAGATCGCGATCCGTGTTGTTTGGGACCAGCTTGCAGAGAGCTGTGTCTGCAGCACTGTGACTACTGGGGGTTTGATCGTAATTCATTCGGAATTTTATAGCTAGGAAAATACACACACAGACACGCTCCACATACACGCACTCACAGAGCATTAACTATGCAGACACTCTCGGTATATCCATAATAATAAATTTTAAAATTAACTATCTGCGATTTGCCCTACTCTGTGATCATTGCGCCTGTTTATTGAACAGCATCTTGTTTTGTGACTGGAAAATACAGCAGAAAAAAAAAAAAGTTCTGAGTCTGGTCCGGACGCCTCCCCTAAAACCCAGGGTGGTTTTCTGTTTGTCTCGCCCGCTTCCCCGCCTCCTCCCGGGAAGGTGGGATGCGGCGGGACCCTGGGGACCGGGCATGGGGCCGATCGGGGCGGCGGGCGCGGAGCCCCCGCTCCTCTGGCAGCCCCTGCGAGGGAGAGCAGCGGCCCGGCCGGGCAGGGGGAGGGGGAGCCCAGCAGCTCTCAAGAGTTTCTCCCTCTCGCTAACGGTCTGTAATTGTTTTCCCCCAGCAGACCATGCCTTCCATCAGCAGTGACAGGGCTGCCCTGTGCGCCGGCTGCGGGGGGAAAATCTCCGACCGTTATTACCTCCTGGCTGTGGATAAACAGTGGCACATGCGCTGCCTGAAGTGCTGTGAATGTAAACTCAACCTGGAGTCCGAGCTCACCTGCTTCAGCAAGGACGGCAGCATCTACTGCAAGGAGGACTACTACAGGTACAGCTCGCCCTCGGCCACCAGCCGGGGAGGGGGCACTGCCCGCCGACCCCCCCCGAGCACACCCTGTCCCGAGGAGACAGCGGAGGGGATCCGTGGGCACGCGTGGGGCAGGCTGCGGGCTCCTCAAACCTCCCCCTGCAGAGGGAGGCTCGCGGGGAGGAGGAGTGCCGTGTTCCGGGAGGGGGGCACGGCCCGGGCACAGCTCCCCCAGCCCGGCTGCGGTACCGGGGCCTCCCGTGCGGGGCCGGCGGAGCCGCTCCTCGCCCGCCCGCGCTGCTTGCTCCGGCCCGGGGGTGCGGGACGTTCGCGGGGCGGGGGTCGGTGCCTCTTCCTGGTGGGATCTGGCGGTGCAGGAGCTGCCCTGCGAGGTGCAAACGGGACGGGGCGTCCCCGCGCTGCCGTCCCGAGGGCCCGCCCGGCTGGGCTCTGCAAACCGGCTTTGTGCCGCTGCCCCGGGCCGGGCGGCCCCCGGGCCTCGCAGCCCTCGGCCGCCCTCCGGGCACACCCGACCGAGGACGGGGTGGTGGCAACGTGCCTCTCACCGTCTCCTCTGGCCTTTCTGTTTTGCAGGAGGTTTTCGGTTCAGAGATGTGCAAGATGTCACCTGGGGATTTCTGCCTCCGAGATGGTCATGAGGGCCAGGGATTTGGTATATCACTTAAATTGCTTCACTTGCACCACTTGCAACAAGATGCTGACCACTGGCGATCACTTTGGCATGAAGGACAATCTGGTGTACTGCCGCCTCCATTTCGAGACTCTCATCCAGGGGGAGTACCAGGTGCATTTCAATCACTCGGATGTAGCCGCTGGGAAGGGCCCGGCTTTGGGAGCGGGCTCTGCCAACACTTTGGGACTGCCTTATTACAACGGCGTGGGGACTGTCCAGAAGGGGAGACCCAGGAAAAGGAAAAGCCCAGGGCCTGGAGCAGATCTGGCAGCCTACAATGCAGGTAAGAGACCCCCACCTTCCCCCAGAACGGTTCAAATGGTTTGTTTCTGTTCACTTCCAAAGGGGGATTTCCGTTTATTTTAGCTTAAACCGTTAATAATAGTTTAGCTGCAGCATAATTATTGAGATCAAGTGCTGTCAAACTGCAATTACAGAAGCTAATATGTTAGCATTTTTCACTTCAGCTGGAAATAAAATGTTTTGAAGCAAGGTCATCTGGTTAAGGGGGGGGGAGAGAAGGGGGAATGTAGCCTGGAATAAAATCTGGAAACCAGAGATTTTAAGTTAGCACTTCGGAGAGCTGTGAATTTTCTTTAGTGGCTACACTTAAAGGCTGCTGACGGGTGAATTATTCTGCCCTGTGCTGAGCTCCTGCACCCTAAAGTTTTGGAAGGAGAGAGAGAGAGAGAGGAAGTGGCCGTTTCCCAAGGGCCCGGGGTGGGAGGTGGCCGTGGTGCCGGGCTGGGGGTGCCCGGGCAGGGGCTGCGGGCAGCAGGTGTCTGGGGCAGCACAGAGCCCGCTCACACGGGGCACGCTCGGCTGGAGTTTTGTTCGTCTGACGTGACTGGGAGAAGGGTCGGGAGACTCGCAGCATCCCTTTTCCATCCCCTCGCTGCCCCGCGGCGCAGCCGCTGCCCCTGAGCCGAGCCCAGCAGCGGGAGGAAGGGGAGCGGAGCTGGCAGCAGCCAGGGCTCTGTGTATCCAGCTGCAAACTTTCCGATGTGTTTCCTCGTTTAACCTCCCGGCCGCCACAGCACTGTAATTTTACAGGCAAAGGAATTCGAGCAGTCTCTTGCCCCCCCATCCCGCTCCCCTCCTTCCTCTCGCTCCGCTTCTCCGTGTAATGCCCACCAGAACTGCCCTCCCCGGGGCTTCCTGCGCTGCTCCTTGGATGCAACCGGGAAAACTGCTCGGACAGAACAAAATTCTTAGCTGTTGGTTTTACGAGAGGACTCGGAGGCGGGGGCGGGCTTCCCCCCAGAGCGGCGTTCCCGGGCCGGGGGCTCGGCCGTCCCGCCGGGCTCCGGGCCCCCAGCTCGTTTCTCCCCTCCGTTCTGCGCCTCAGTGTCCTCTGCGCTCCTCCGCTCCTTCCAGCCTGTTTTCTTTTTAATCTACCGCGTTCAGACGCGTCCCGTAGGGCGCAGATTTGCCTCCAACGTGTTTCTTTTTCCCGGAGAGGGCGTTCGGTAAAGGCCAAGCTTGCTGCGGGTGGTTTGGGGCCGCAGCTCTGCGCGCCCCGACAGCTGCGGGCTGCGCCGGCGGCCGCTCCGCCCGCGGGGAGGAGGAGGAGGAACGGGGGGAGGAAGGTGCGTGCGGGGCATCGAGAGGTGCAGGGGAGGTGAGGGGGGCTCGGGCTTCGCGCCGGGGGACGCGGCCCGGGATGGGGAGGCTGCGGGTGTTTTGCGCCTGAAGGGAGTAACAATAGCGACGGAATGGGGTGGTTTGCGCTGAAAATGGCAGGGAGAAAAGGCGCATCTCCAACCGGCAAACGCACCTCGGGAACGAAATTGCCAGCTATTATTGGTTTAACTAATTGCTGAATAATTTGGAAATAGTGCAAAAAGCAGTAGTAGTCCCAGTGGTGAAGGTTGATGAAAGGTGGATGTAGTGTTCTCGCGGGTAACAGTTCAGCTTTAAAACGTGCATCAAATATGCATCTTTCCCGTTTAAAAAGTCTCCTTTTCGAAGGGATTAGCTTTTAATTGTCCTTCCGCTGTCTCCCTGTGCAGGGCAGATGTTCAGATTCAAAGGACCTGTAAACCGAACCAGCGGCATCTGTCCTGGATGGGAGCACAGCCTGTGAAAGTCTTTCTGCTCCCTGACTTCCTAAATAAACCGCCTTTAACTGCGTTTTGAAAAATTCGTTTACAAAATAATTGCCCTCCGATTTTTTGGTCTTTTAATCTTTGTTTAAAGCTTGCAACTGAAACTTAAGAGATCTTCCTTGAGTCACCTTTGGCTTCTTTGCTTAAGCTATTTATCTGCTTAACTATTTACTAGACCAATAATCGACTAATTTATGCAGTAATAAGTGCCATTGATCTTGGAAATCAGACCAGGTTGCCCGCTGATGTAAAATTTCACAAACAAGTAAATTATTGCAAAGCCTTCAATTTTGTGCCTTTAAAGAGAAACCGTTTAAAAATGTGATGGTTTCTCTTTTTATTTTTAATGAAACTTGTCACCTCCTTCTCAGAAACTCACTAGAAATGCACAATGTTGTCCTCTGAGGGGATCTGCTCCTGGTAATTTGTGTAGAATACTTTGTGGAAATAAGTCTACACCCAGAGGTGGTGGGAAAAGGGGGACCCGTAAACTTGGCAGAGTCGAGGCTGAAATTATCTCGTAAATTGCAGTAAATATTCATCTGCAACACGAATTGGACTGACTTCCCCCCCCTACTTAAACAAGACTTCGTTTGCAGGGGGTTGATGGGTTTAGATGTGGATAGAGCCTGACAAGTGGAAAATAGCTTAGAAGGATGCTGGAACTTCAAAAAGATTTCTTTTTCTTTCTTTCCTCCTCCCTTTTTTTTTTTTTTTAGTGTGTTCCTGTGATCATAATTTCTTCCTTCACTTGTTGGAATGGAGTTTGATGGGTTTTTTAGGTCAGTAAATCAATGGCTGAAAGCTTGCTGAACACAGAAGCACCTGTAAAGAATTCTGAATACTCCCTTTGTGAATTAGACCCCAAACCTCCCACAGCCCGCTGTTTTATTCATTTCTATCTAGTCCGGCTTTAAGACACTAAAATATCCCGGAAAATGACAGATGTATTGCACAAACTTGGGGCACGACGAGCTGATAAAATACCCATAATCTATACAAGTTCCTTCGCTAGCAGGAACGTGCCTCGTGCTCCGCCGAGGGGGTGCCCGAGCAGCCCGGCTGGATGGAGCCCTCGGCCGGTGGGCACCGGGGCTGGCGGCGGTTTTTGGCCCCTGGCTCTCGGGGAACCCCCGGGCCGCCTGGAGCTGACCCTCCCAACGGGCTGTGGCACGAGTGGGGTGGGGTCTTTTTCCCTGACAAAAATACGAAAAGCGTGGAAAGTTTTGAAGAGCGAATCTCTCCTCGTTTCCCTTGGGACTAAAAGCTCAGAAGAAGGTTCCCTGTGACTCCAGGGGCAGAGCGAGCAGACGGGAGTCGCAGCCTAAAAAGGAATGTCTTGCAGAGATTTCCTAGGAAAAATAAGAATTTGCCCCTTTCCCTCTTCCTCTTTGCTTCTCCCCCTTCTCTCCCCCCCGCCGCCCCTCCCTGGTCATCCTTCGGGTCCCCGGGCGCATGTGGCCCCTCCCGGGGGGCTGGGGCTGGGGTCGGGGCTGGGGCAGGCGCAGGGGTTGGGGTCGGGCCGGGGCAGGGCTCCGGCCCCGCTCGCTGCCCGAGGGGCTCCCGGGGGCGCTCCCGCTGCCCGGGCGGGTGCGGGGCCGGGCCCGGGGCAGGGCCGGGGAGCGGAGCCGCAGCCCCTTCCCCGGCGGGGCGGGCGGGAGGAGCGCGGCTCGGCCGGGGCTGCCCGGGTTAATCGCGGCGCTCGGGGACTGACCGCGCACTCGCACCGGCCATTCAGCGCCATTCAATTGGCTTAATTGAGGGGAAAAACCCTGGCGGCGGCTCCTCCCGCGGGGCCCGGGCCCGGCCGCCCCTGGCCGGCCCCTTTGTTCTCCCGCCCCGCAGCCCCGGCCCGGCCGCGCTGCCCCCGGGGGGCTCCGCGAACGGGGGGGGCCCGGCCCTCCGGCAGCCCCGGGGGGCAGCGGGACGCGCGGCCCCTTTGTCCGAGGCTGCCGCGGAAGGCCGGAGGAAGAGGCTTCTAATCCCTGCTCTCCTCCTTCCTGGCCTTGTGATGCTCGGCCTGGGTGATAGTCGCTCCTTAAGACAGGCTTTATCTCCCCAGCAGCGTTTCTGGAAATGTCAAGGCCGAGGCAGCGCTGTCGTGTCTGTTGCTCCATGGTTTGGCACAGGCACCCTCCTTTGAGCACTGCCAGGTGCCTCGGGAGCAGCCACGGGTACCTCGCCTGCTCCCAGAGCCACAGCTTCACCCCTTTGCATCCCTGTGGGGAGCAGTTCGGGCATCTGCCTTCTCCAAGCATCTTCTCCTTCCTCCAAGGGGAAGGACTGTCTCTGCTCCTGTCCCAAGTACCACTCTGAGGGCTCTGTCTCACTTCTGTCCCTTTGAGGATATGGGTAACACAAAGTCCTCTACACCCTCCGACTGAACAAGGAATCTGGCTGCACCCCTGCCTGGTCTGGTTAATCACAAGTTCCCTCTCCAGGCAGCAGGAGGTTAAAACACCCCCTTGACTCAGATTACAGAAGGAAAGGGGTGTATGTTCCTGAGCCACTGAATATTGAGAGCTGATGCACACACCAAACATGTCTCTTGTTTAATCATTCTTTCAGAATCAGGATTAGTTTGCTTTCTTTTGGTGTAAGCTAACATGTCAAACACAAGTTACTAAGAACAAAAGTTCCCCTGAAGGAAATTCCTCTTTCCCATCTTCTTCATGTGCCAAATCCTCAGAGACCTACTAACTACTGAGCACATGCTTTGAATCCCAAGGCGCTGGGGGCTCTGGCCATGTGAGGGTGGAGAGTACTCCCAAATTCTCCTCCTCAGGCTTTGTCACAAAGGGACCAGCACATCCTGCTCTATGTTGCTGTTACTTGGTTTAGGGAGGTGTTACACATTATCTGCAGAGGGTATTTTGGTCACCAATATCAAAATGGAATGTTTGGTGCACATCACAATCCTGTGACCAGGTGGCCCTGTGGGGCTAAGGGGGGCTGTAAGTGCTACCACTGCTGCACCAGCCCAGGGTGGGAGGGCCATGGCCTGGGTGTGGGGTCTAGGGAAAAGCACAGGGGTCTTAGAAATGTTCTAGGGTCAAAAAAGAGACTTGGCACTGACTCAGAATTAGTTTTATCACAAAATAGAAATGAGACGTTAGTTTAAGGCTCCTCTATTGAGCTGGAATTCTACCAATTGTATTTCTGAAATCCCAGCAGGAGCCCGAGATACTGCAATGGAATGGAAATGTTACATACAGATAGTTCAGCAATTCCTTTGGGAGATCCACAGGGACACCACAAAGGAACAGGGAAGATAGTGCCTGAAAACAGAGGGTTGTGTGAGGAGCATGTACAGTGTTGGTTTTACACCCTGATGCCTTTTGCAGAAACTCCTCAGCTCTTCAAATCTCCTCTTACCCCCTTGGCCCGCTCTGTGTGTCTGTGCCTGCACCGCCCGTGGACACTGCGGAGTCAGGGGGGATGCAGACAACATTAACCAAATAGAACAGACCTTTGAGGATGGTGCCAGGCCCCACAGCCAAATCCTGGGGGGGATTGGCACCAGCCAGGACTGTTTCTGTCATGTTGGATGATGCCTGGAAGTGAAACCACTTGCACAAGACAAGGAACAGCTCACGCCCTCTCACACTTCCAAAATCTGTTCTGTAACTTCCATCAGAGACAAGGACATTTTGCTAGCCCCAAATGGTACGTGGTTACTGTCAGTTTAGTATCATTTTTACTGAGTAGATGAGGAGGTAAAATTACGAGAAATTCCAAGAGTAAATTGTTCATTGTCCTGTTGGGGCTTGATGAAAAGCTGACACCCTCATTCCATTCTGGGAGGGTTTAGAATCACTTTTATACCCTTGGATTCTGAATGCATCTCATTCTCTATGGAACATGTTAAAATCCAAATGCTCGCAGCCCTAGGGTTAGTTTTGTTGCATATTAACAGGAACAGACCTCAGTCCTGCAGACAGTTATTCTGATGTATTTCCTCCTGTCTCTCTGCCTTGTTATTTCTGGGAGGGTTTGAAAACCTTTAAGATGATACACAAAGGCCTTTTTCATTACTAGTATCTAAAATTCTTTGAGGACATTTTAAAAACAAGCATGATTTGGTTTTACATTTCCATAACAGAATTTTCGATGGGCATTATCATGTTATTCATCCTAGTACTCTTTATATCAGGAATTGTAGCTATGAAGGAGACTGGAGAACATAGGATGACTCCAACTGGACAGCTGGATCTCAGTTCTCAAACCAGTAAAGGTTTTGGTGCATCCCACCCAGCTCCGTTACTGCTCCATCGTTACTATCTCCTTTCAGCACCCTGTGCCTTTTAAATTCAGGTGCTCCCAGGCTTTCCATGCCAAAGGAGAACGAGCAGAAATGCTTCTCGTTGCCAGAATTTGGCACAAGCTGCTGGGGTCTGGAAAGGATTTATCCCAATGTGTGCACATGCACGCACACCCCCCCAGACCCCCAGGTTCCTGTTGGCAGGGCCATTGGCTTCAGCTGGTTTTTAAATCACAGGAGTGCAGAAACACCCAGCAAAGTTGGAGCCTTCGGCCACTCTGGGCGGGTCTGCTGAACAAACGCGCTTTGGGGCTTGGAGCTGGATTTTTGCTCCACACTGTGCCATATCTTTGGGGAAGGTTTTGAAAGGCTCAGGTTTGGAAAGCAGCTACTGTAGCTGCTGCAGACCTGCTGTTTAGGGAGTCCATGTGCATCTTGGCTTAGGAACGAGTGCATTTTATGTGCGTTTTTCAAACCTGTTTTTAATGCATGCCTTTCAGAACGTGGGTGTTTTTAGTAGGGCTGAGCCCCACTGATGGACAGCAGGAATTCAAACAGCACTATAAAGACATGTCCGTGAGATATATTCAGTTGTAACGAAACAGCAATAAATAATGGACAGTTGGAAACAAACCTGTTCGAGTGTTTAAGAAACTCACCAACAATTCATGTTTTAAAAGATTTTTTTCTCATTTTTTGCGTGCTGTGTAGAACAGAGATAGTAGTGATTTTTCATTACTTTTAACATAAAACTTGTAGGAAACAAGTAGGGAGTTGGAACGGGAAAAGCTAATTAATGACGGTTTGTCAGAGCTAATTTTCAGTTATATCCCTGATTTTTTTATTGGATTTAAGCTCAGTCCTTAATGTTATTTTAAGAGGTTTTCTATGGTTTACTTTATGCACAAATAAATGAGAAACTACTTTTGGTCTTCGAGATTATTTTGCTTGGCATTCAACATTTAATACTCCTTGATAATTTTACAGTGTTCTTGCTCGCAGACCTTCTTCACGGGCTTTATGGTTGATTTCTGCAAGTGTATCCGTCAGTGTCATTCCCTGATTCCAAAGGATATGACAGAAGTGATCATTCCAACTTGTATTTGCAACAACTTTTTTTTTTTTTAATGGAAATATAAACACATAACTAATTAAAAAGATATTTTTCATTTGGCATGCCAGTGAATATGTTGTATTAACAGCTTTATTTCTTTAGCTAGTCAGATTATAGTCATAATTTGCTGTTTGGTAGCCACAAACTTTATTTCTTTTATAGTGTTTCATTTAATAGCCTCTCTTGTACTCTACAGGGTTTAGTTTGATGGAGGAAATAATTATGATTTTAACTAGTCTGTTCCATTGAGATTCGAGTGGACTGCATTGCACAGCTCTCTGTGTGTTACAGTGCAATTTATAGTGATCCCAAGCACATTAAACCATTCACGGAGTCGAGGACAGCTCCTGTCCTCCCACAGACAGGGCAGGAAAGGCTCTGTGGGGAGGGAGGGGAGGAAAAGGGAAACAGGCCTGACATTTTAAAAGCCACAGAGGGGCAGGGCAGGGTCCTTGCAGGCTGGTTGTTCAAGGGAAAGCCAGAGGATGAGAAATATGATCCAGAGGGGCCACAGGCCCAGGGCAGTGCCCTCCCTGTGCTGGCACTGCTGAGGCACCTCCAGTGCTGGGGCAGTTCTGGGACCTCAGACAAGAGACATTGAGGGGCTGGAGCGTGTGCAGGGAAGGGAACGGAGCTGGGAAGGGGCTGGAGCAGCAGGAGGGGCTGAGGGAGCTGGGGGGCTCAGCCTGGAGAAAACAAGGCTCAGGGGGGACATTCTCGCTTCTCGGGTGGGGGTTCGGCTCTGCTCCCCCAGAACAAGGGACAGGACAAGAGGAAACGGCCTCAAGCTGTGCCAGGGGAGGTTTAGGTTGGATATTAGGAAAAATCTCTTCCCTAGAAGGCTTGTCCAGCCCTGGCACAGCTGCCCAGAGCACTGGTGGAGTCCCCATCCCTGGAGGGATTTGAAAGCCCTGTGGATGTGGCACTTGGGGACGTGGGTCAGTGGTGGCCTTGGCAGCACTGGGGGAACAGTTGGACGCAATGACCTCAGAGGGCTTTTCCCACCTGAGCTGTGCCATGAACCTGTGAAATGGAGGGAGGGCAAGCAGGGCTAGTGCCAGCACACGCCCCGGGGTGTTACTGCCATCGCTGCCCTCAGGGCAACTGCAAACAATGCTGGGTGTGGAGCAGGACACTTACAGGCCTTTTCCTCTGGTTGCCCCAAGCTTTGAGCTGCAATGAGAACGATGGTGACCACCTGGACAGGGACCAGCAGTACCCCAGCAACCAGAAAACCAAGCGCATGAGGACGTCCTTCAAACACCACCAGCTGCGGACGATGAAGTCGTACTTCGCCATCAACCACAACCCCGACGCCAAGGACTTGAAACAGCTGGCTCAGAAAACTGGCCTCACCAAAAGAGTTCTTCAGGTAAGGACAGCAGTCTTTTATCTCGAGAAGTGATCAAAATATCAATTTGACATTGAAATGCCACGGATTTTGCTGATTTTCAAGCTTCTCTTAGTCATTTGTACCTTCCGTGGGACTGCAGTTAAATCCTAGGGAGTGTGAGAAGAGTTAATTCTTTTCAGTTTCCCTAAAACAGATCCTTTGGGTTCTAATTTTTAATGAGAGTTGTGAAGGTTTGGGGCCCTGCTTGTTTTCCTGAAGTCAATTCTGGTGCATGTTTTAGCTTCCAGTGTGCTGTGAGAAAAAGTGACTTATTTCAGTTAGTGTGTTCCCTGCAAATAGAGAGCTCTTAGTTTAGAAATTACTGTCAATGTTTACCTTTGTAAGAAATTAATCAACAGTTTGAATTTATTTTATCAGGACAAGAAGGGTAGCTTTTCTTTCTTAACTGAAGTGGACATAAATTTAATTTTTCAAAAATTAATTTTCTATTCATAGTTGATAACTCAGAATGAAAGGAGTCGGCATTTTAAAAGTACTTGTTCTCTAAAAGCTGGATTTTTCTTGCTTCATGGATACACATTCCATTTGAGCTATTGTGGGAAGGAAAGGGGGGAACATTAGTTGGTTCAGCTGCATTTTAATTTATAGTTCTGATTCAAGAAGTCAATTTTAATGACCACTTATCCAAATACCTATACCTAAATAGGTGATAGAGATAAATTTGGGCATATAGGAGCCATGACATTCCAAGATCTATTGCTGAAAGTTTTAAGTGGATCTTAATTGTAGAAAAAAGGATTTGTGATCTTCCCAGAGCCAGGCAGGGCTGAGCCCCCTCCTGGGACAGTCGTGGGCAGTGTGTGAGGTGAGGGGAGGGCAGGGGGCTGAGCTGCTGAGCAAAACTGAATTCTCTGCAGAGATCCTGGGCCCTGCAGTGCTGGCCCCCAGCAGAGGGAGGAATCAGGGTTTTGTGGGCTCCCAGCCACACAACCAATGCCAAACTGATCCTTCTCTTGGCTGTGTCCCCGAGCTGGAGTTGGTGGTGCTGTTTTCCTGAGGCTGGTTTGGGTGGAGGAGCAGAGTCCTCTGGCAGGACCAGGGCACAGCCCAGCATGGTGCAGTGGCTCTCCCAGCTGCTGTCCTTGTCCTCCATCCACACACATGGGGGGAGCAATTCACTGCATCTGTCTGTCCTTGGTTTGACCCTTCTCTTTGTTTTACCCTCCCAGTTTGGACACTCCAGTCATACCAGTGCTTTCTGTGCACTCACACCCCAATGACCTGCCAAGTTTCACAGAGTGCATTAAGACATGAGATCAATCTAGAAAGTGTCTTTCTCTTGTCTCATCTTTCTGTTCCTTCTGCTTGCTCCACACCAACTTTGACTTCCACCTCTCTCTTCTCTTTTCCCCTAATGGATCTTTCCTTCCATCTGTTTTTCCAAGATATCTTCTCTGCCTCTTTTTCAGAATGTATTTTCTAGTCTCCAAAATTGGAGTCCACACCTATTACACTTCCATTCCTCTTTGTGTTTCTTCACTGCTTCTGTTTCCTTCTTAATCATGTCACATTTGGCAGTTTTAAGGTGCTTTGTGGTTCTTCTTTTTTTTGTGTGTTTTGTAGCAGACCCTTACAATTTCTCCAAACTTCAGTTGTTGTTTTGGTATTTGGTGTTTCACTCCTTTTACTGTCACAGTTGAATATATACATACTCCTGTATGTCTGGGCTCCTTTAGCTGCAGAGTGGTGGAAGGTAATAGCTGTTGGTGAGAATTGTACCCTGAGGATGATGCTGTTGGAGGCAATTCCAAAAAATGGCTTGGGGTGATACTTTGTCTGGTATCACTTGAGTTTTCCTGTCTGTTTATGAGCACTCTCTACTCACAGATGTTTTGCTTTAAAATTAATTTGGGCCATGAAAAAACAAATGTGTATTTCATATGTTTTAGAACCTTTGTGCCCTGTTGGTTCGTCTTTACCTGTGAGAGGCAATTTTTCAAACACTGAAGTTCACCTCCATGAATTTCAGGGTTGCTCTTTGCTGGGGAAAACTCACCACGGTCACTGAGACAGTGTCACTTGTTCATTCTTTTGAGCCAGAAAGGCTGGCACTGCCCTGTGTCCCTCACTGAACACAGAGTGATTCCCTGGCACTGTTGATCAAACAAGCACCATCAGCATCAGCCTGTGCCACACCCTGGAGCTGCCCGGGCTCCTGGCTGTACGTGCCCACTTGCAGGAGTCAGAACCCTTCCATGATCCCCAGCAGGTGTTGGTGGGCTGTTGGATCTCCTGTGTGTTCAGATCTCAGTTCAGCTCAGGAAGGACCCTGGCTCTTTGGGTACCTTTATTAGAATATATTTTAATGGAAAATGCTGGGCAGCAGATCGAGAGAAACAGATTCTCTTGTTGTGAAACCCGTGCACTCCCTAAACACACCAAGTGAGCTCCTGGGGGTTTGGGGAGCAGCTGTAGTGCCCTTGCCACAGAGACAGTCCCACAGGACAGGTCATGAGAGGCCTCGGAGGTGAGCAGAGAAACGGAGCATGTTCTTAATGGTCTGGGATACCAGAGCTGGAAGACCCGACTGGTGTCCTTGCTTTATATACAATATTTCACCAGCTGCACATGTCCAGCAGTGGGATGGCCTGGAAAGGTAACACTGCTCCTCAGAGTGCACTGCCTTCAGTGCCTTCGTGATGCACACTGTTGTCCCTGAGCAGCCACATTAGAATCACAGTAAGCCTATTTATGTTTTTAACACTTCTTTCTATTTAGTTTCCTTCCAGTTTTGGTTTATATTTGCAATTTAATTCGTATACCTCTCGTACTGCAGCTGGGGAACACAAGCCCTTTAGTGTAAGCTGTCCTTCATAGTTAAAGGGACCAGCTAATTGTGAGCTAACTAACCTAGCTGGCACAAGTGCTGCTCTTTGGGGAGCTGATCTTTCTTTTCCTGAGTTTAGGAAGGGAAGGTGGAGGTGGATAGCCCCCAGGAGCTATGGTTAGCTGGTTACAGGTGCGTACCTCTTCTCTCCTCAGGAGTCTGCACTATGTTTATCCATGGTCAAAGCAATTTAGGAACATGAAGCATCTTTTTCCAGTGGGTGTCTTGTGCACCATTTATTCTCTGCTGAGTCACCCCCAGTACAGCTGCTCTCAGAACTCTACACAGATCACTGTGTGCAGTTGCATTCTCTGCTTCAGTTTCCAGGAGCCAGCAAGTCCAAAATGTCCCCACCCAGTGTGGGGACCTGCACTGCCCTCGGGTGAGGGTTTGCTTTGGGCTGCAGACTTTTCCCAAGTCCCCACTCATTAAACGTCCCTGGGTCCCCCTTTGACTGTGCAGTCACTAATTACAGCAGAGTAATCACAGTGTGTGCAATGAGTGAGCACAGTCTGCTTTGAGGGGCCACATCCTCTACGTTTTGTGTCTCCACTTACTAGTTAGTGAAATTCAGGGAACATGAATGTCTCCAGGTACTGTGGGAATGAGCAAAATTGTGTTTAAAAAATTGTTTCTAGCAGAGGCTGTTCATAGAGCTAATATGTAACAGAGGCAGCAATGGAGGTGTTACAAACCAGAAAATAAAGTCATCTGAGGTGATGATCTCATTCACTGCAGCGGCCAATTCCCTTGTAACACTTAGTGGGCTTATTTTCAATACTTCCCTATCATATGGAGATGTTCTTTTATTCCTATTTGACTTGGTGGAGACAAAGAATTGGCTGCACAGGTCGCTGAAGAGACAGTGCGATATTTTCCCCTCAGTAAATGTGACTGTGCCCGAGTGGGGAGTGCCCAGCTCCAGGCCCAGCCCTGCTCAGCCGAGTGTGGGAGCAGCAGTGCTGGGGCTCTGCAGCTGCTTTGAGCTTCCAGGGGGAGTTTGGGTCCGTGTTTTCCCGTCTGATTTGAAATAGCTCAGCCTTGTACTGATACAGTTGGACAGAAAACCACTAAATACTTCCCAGTGACTTTGTTTATTCCTCGGTCCCGAAGAGCAGATTCCCAATTGTGCAATTGCTGTGAGATGGGTCCTTCTGGAAGGATTCTTTCAGTTCAGCATGTGTGGGTTGTTCTGTCTGTAATGCCCTCCCAGGTGCAGGGCCCTGCACTGCTGTGTCCAGCTGGAATAAAGGCCCAGGGCAGCAGGAGCAGCCCCACAGCCCAGGGAATAAGAGTTTCCATCTTTCACCATTCTCTAACGTGAAGTCTTTGCTGAATGGTGTCATATCTTAAGCACATACCAGAATGTCAATATGGTGGTAACGATGTTATCCCTTTCCATCATAAGACAAGGTATTTTCAGAATTTAAATTAACAAGTAATTAGATGTATTTTCAGTAATAATATGAATACTTATTATTAGTCAGTTTTAAAGAGCCTTATAATGATTAGCTGATTAACCCTGACAATATCTCAGTGAGGAAGGGAGTAAAAGCAGTCATATAATCTCTATAGTTGAATAATACTTACAAGATTAGTGATATTTTCTGTGTCTAGCAGGAATTTCCACTATTAAAGAGACAATGACCCATGTCACATGTGGGGCTCCTGAAGGCTGGTCATTGGTAAGGGCAGCTGAGCTCAGGTTTTTGTATTTGATGGGAGATGAGGGGAACACAAACACTGAGAATCTCGGTCACTTTACATCCTGCATGTGTCAAATCCCAAACACAAAAGGTACCACAGAGCCTCTGGCCCTGCTGAGGTTGAGGAGCAGTTGGACATTTAGGAACAGTGTAAATACACAAAATAGTTCTGGTGCCTTCGACTGCTTTACGTGCTTTAAACAAGACAATTGCTTTGTGAATAGGAATGAAAATGTGGCCCATATTTGGCATTACTGCATACAAAAATATGTGTATTCTTAATGAACATAGGTGTGTAGTTGTGCACAAGTAAGTGCACATGCCACCAGACCAGTGGTTTTGCCTGTTGTGTTTTAATTATTGCACAGCTACGCACACACAGCAACAGCAGGTGCCCCCAAACTCCTGTTCCACCTGCTCAGCTGTCATCCTTCATACAACTACCACAAGGTATTTTAAAGGATCAAACCCACATTACTTTGTGGAACAAGTATAAATTATCTCTCACTGAAAGGTAAAAAATCCTATAAATACTCCAGTTGCTGTTTTTCCCATTCCGAACCACTTGGCGCTCGAGGCTTTGTGGCACCTTAAAGACCCTTGACTGGGGAGAAAGCTTTCCAGAGAAGGAGTAGGAGTGCTCAGGAAAAGGAGTCTGTGGCTGGAGCATCCCTAGATGAGAGGAAAGCCAGTCTGAGGTGCACCAGCGGGGCAGGTCCCCGAGCTCTGGCTGCAGCGAGCTGGGAGTGCCGGGGGCTCCTCCGGCAGTGTCCGTGTGTCCGATGGCTCCCGGTGCTCCGGCCTGGAGCGGATCCACGGCAGGGCCCTCAGCGCCAGGGCCCAGCACCTCTGCAGGGCTGGGTGTCCTCGGGAGCCCACACACTGCAGCTCCCTGGGCAGGCCAAGAAGAGGAGCCCAGTGGAGATCCCGTCCAGTGCAGATCCCGCACTCAGCCCGTCCCGGCTCCAAGGAGTGCAGAGGTGATGAGGCCCATGGATTTGGGATGGAAAGGCTCAGTCCCACCCCCAGAGCAGGTCAGCATGAGGACAGTGGGATCAGCACTGAGTCCATGGCAAAGAATGTAACCACGACAGAGGCCTTGGATAAATAAGCACAGTGGCATTGCACCCAGTTTGTATCAGGAACATCACCTGGTGTCAACAAATACCGTGTGGAACACAGGGTAGTTAATGACACTTTCAGATTTAGTCCCAGTCCTGTGCTTTCAGCAAGTTTCACAGTTTTATTTTATCTATTTTCAAAAAGGTCAGAAAATATTTTCTCTTTAAAAACTCCTGCAGACAGTGGAAAGCATTGTTGGACCTAAACACTGGAACTTAACTGAGAAAGGTGAAGTTGTAGCTTTTGTCCTTCACTCAGATAATAATCAAAGAATGCAAGAAGTAGAAACCTTGGAAAAAATTCTGTGTGTGGAGGTAATTCCTACGATAATGACAGTTTCTGATGCAATGTGGGTCTTTGATACCATTCAAGCCTCTTTTCCCAACATTATTCCAGTACTGAAAACATTTGAGAAGGGAAACTGGCATAGCAGAAGGGAGCTGAAGCATCTGAGAAAGAAGAGTAAGAGAAGAGTGAGGAAGAGAGCCAGTCCTCTTAGAAAAGGGGGAGGCAGCAGAGCTGGAGACATGAGGAAGCTCCTGGGAGAGCAGGAAGGCAGGAGCTGTGGGATGAGCCCCCGGTGCTCACAGTGGGAGATGGACTGAGATGTGAGGGGGCCCCAGCTCATGGGTCCATATCCATCAGGTGGTTGTTGTCTCCTCACCCACACAGGTGGGACTGAGGGCCAGCAGGGCACATTTCTAAGCATCCTTTCACACAGCCAGCACAGCCAGACTGCCACCCTCTGTGCTCAGTCCCTCCTGTCCCAGGCAGACACTTTCCAGGGATTGCAGGAGAGGGAAGCAGGAATCCTTTGCCCGCAGAGGCCGCTTCTCATGACCAGGGCTACTCTTCTAACATGTCACCAGTAAAAACATCTTTCCCGATTCCAGCACTGATGAACTTGTGAATGTGCTTTTGCTTTTTGAAACGCTGCAGCTCTTTAAATGCTACCCTGTCCTGTTGAACTGTTCCAGGTTTGGTTTCAAAACGCTCGAGCCAAATTCAGACGGAACCTCTTGCGTCAAGAAAACACAGGGGTGGATAAGACTTCAGACTCCACACTGCAAGCAGGGACCCCGTCAGGCCCTGCCTCAGAAATATCCAATGCCTCCATGAGTCCATCCAGCACTCCCACGACTCTCACGGACTTGACTAACCCCACGATGCCTACTGTGACCTCCGTCCTGACATCAGTGCCCGGCAGCCTTGAGGTTCACGAATCTCGAAGTCCTTCACAGACAACCCTTACAAACCTTTTCTGATGACTCTTTCTTAATAATTTCTTTAAAAAAGAAATTATTCTTAGCTGAAATTCCAAGTGTATTTTAATAGAGGCTTTGAGCAACTGACTAACCACAATTAGGATCTCTCCTAAAAAAAACAGAAGGAAGTGTAGTGTTCTGGTATTATGGAGTACGGACTGAAGAATAACTTGGAAGATCTATTGCAACACAACATTTGTGTAACTGTACAGTTTTGTGGACTGAGCAAGGGAAACAGCAATTAATTTAAGTTGGCTAAAGCTTCTGTATTTTCAAAGACTGCCATGTGCCTTATATACTGTTTTATCTACATTCTTTGGATTCCATGTCCACTTCTCTCTTTTTCTCTCTGTATATTTATGACCAGGGCAAAAATGTTAAAGAGTTTGTTACTTTGGATAGTCCTAAGCCTTTCATTGGTTGCTTTGTTGTTTTAGAATTTTAAGGTCGAAGTCTGTTCGAATACCAGAATTTGTAAAATCTAATCAGTAATAAAACCACTTATGGAAACTACTTGGTAATGGCTGCAGTTACATTTAACATTAGTGTCACAGTCGAGGTAGGCTGAGTGGGTGTAAAAGGGTTAGAAAACTGCACTTCAAACACAATATCTGCCTAGGAAAAACCCTAAGTGTGATGTACACGTTCCTCCCGTTCCTGAAGTGTATATGGTGAGAAATCCAGCTCGTGCAGCAGTCTGGGTATCTTCATGGTAGAGAAATAAATGTTAGTTGCAGGTAGAAGTTATCAGATAATGTCGAAATTCAAACAGAAGAACACTCCTGAGTTTTGCTGTGTGGAACAAGCCTGACTTCAGCCAGGGTGAGGGAGCAGGAGGGGCCTGTCCCGTGTCACGGGGGAGGTGAGGGGGGTCCCCCAGCAGGGTGTCCCACAGCCCCTCCCGGACATGGACACTGGGAAATCTTTTCCCTGGGGAAATGGCAGAAGGATTTCAGGTTATTTTAGAACATTGGTGAGCAAAGTCAAGGCAAAACGATGTTTTATGAAGTCACAGCCTTACATTTTTTGTAATGCTTTGAAGGAATCAAAAGCCAAGGAAGAATATGGTACTACTGACACTAATAAAAGTGGTTACTCCTTTGATCATTATGGACCTTTCAGTACAATTGAATTCCTTCTCCCCAAAAATCTCTGCAGAATATAACTCATATTTTGAGTTTTTTCCCTATTGTTTTTAAGGATGCTTTTCTGTAATTAAAGAAATACCTCAGCAAAGTTTAAACACGGATAAGAACGAGTCTACACCACGCTGTTTGCCCAGTAGGTTGAGAGGTTTGGAGTGGTCCATAAAATGCAGATGGCTGTTCCTTTTCAGACCTGTTCCAATCAGTTATTTCAGTCAGATGTTGGGGTGTATGTGGCCAGCTCTCTCAAACTAATCCCTCATTCCCACTGGATCGGAATTACTAAAAGATTATTCCGAATAAACAGCGAGAGAGGTGCCAAGATTCGTGTTCTTTGCCCTTCTCAGGGCATTGAAGATGATTTCGCAGGCTGGACTCTCTACTAACAATGTTTTGGTTTTAAAAGCGCCACATTTATTCCACTTTCTGAGCTGAAAATTTGCCATTCTTGTGCAAGCCAAATTCCTGTCGAGATCAGGGAGAGATTTCAGAGCATAAGGACTGTGGGATAGAATTGCTGACATAATTAGGTCATTTATTAACCTTTTTTGTACTTCAGCTTAAAAAGCCCCACAGGTGAGCTATGGGAAAAGCAAGGTAGTCCTCAAAAGATGAAAACTGGCTGAGATCTGTGAGAGGGATTAAGGTCTGGTCACCAAACCCGAGGGGCTGGCAGAGCCCTTTGAGTTTGTGCACAGTGATGAGACACTAGAAACGATCATTTGGGTTGAATTAATAACTGGTACAGGTTTGTCCAGGACATTTCCCCTCGTAATCCAAGTGTCTAACAAGGACATTGTGCTGGTTGCTGGACTGTAACAGAGCACAGATCTGCCTTTCAAAGCTGTTCTGACCCGGAGATTCTGCTCTTTGTAACGTTTTGTTCGATGTCAATCACCTTGGAGGTTTTATTTTTTTTTTTTTACGTGCTTAGCTGGATCTTTTCTTGATTTCAAAGGCAGTTTTGGTCCACTGTTAAATGGTTACAGCCCGTAATTAAACCCCTGTGTGTTAACCTGTAAACAGTTTGACAAAGCTGACTCCTGAATCCTGAAGTGTTGCGGCAAATGTAGCGGAAAACAATTCCAGTGGTTCTCTCCCATTGTACTGCTATTATTTGTGGTCTTGTGTTTGACTACCTGAACCCACGTGGATGGAAGTACCTTTCCAATCAGTTCTCAATATTGCCTTTTCAGACACCTGACGTTTGTGGAGGGGAATATTCTTGTGTTAATCTTATCTGAAACCTATACGAGACAATTGGAGCAATTGTCTGGTCTAATCAAATCAGGGATTTTGCATTTAAATAAGAGACAATATTCTATGTAGGGTCTTTATGTAGGTGCATTAGGATTCACTCTGGCTCCGATGGCCTATGTTGTCCCCATGATTGTTTCAATCCTGTGGTATTGTTTGGTTGTTTAGAGCTTGTTGGTTTTGAATGCTGTACATTTTTTTACTACTGCAACCCTAATGTTTCTTCACATTCTTGTACAGTTCCACATTTGATGTATTAGTCTGGAATTCTGTTAAAAACATGAACAAAAATGGAAATGATATTTCTTTGGAAGTGTATTTTTACTGTATATCTAATTTGAACTAGTTGAACATACTTCTTTACATTTTGCATGATAGGTGTGTAGTTCATTTTTTAAATATGAAAGAGGCTTAAGAGTAACTTAGAACGAGAATATAATGAAACTATACAAATATGGAAATACATACAATGATTTGCTACTTTTTGACTCAAGAAACTTTTTGAAATACATTTTACCTAGTTTATTTAAGATAATGCAGATATTTTGTCTTTGAGTTCATACATAATACAGAATATAAAAGGGGATTGCACACTAGAAACACTTTCAAGTCACCTTGGCAGTCACCACCACACTGGATTGTTCTTGTCAAAGAGAGACAAAGGACATTTGAATTTAAGAGCACTGAATAAATATATTCTGATCTACAACAGAGAGGGATGGGATTGCTGCAAATGATATGTAATCACAGCTTAAAATTTATTGACACTATTAATGGCTACATTTCATAACACTTATTTTTTATTCAAATTATCTAAGTTTGGGGAGAGAAGACCAAGGATCATTATACTAATGAAGAAGGCAAATGAGTGCCCTGGAAGCAAAAGTCAATTTATTGAATATACTATGGATGCAGAAAGTACCTCCAAGATATTTTGGTTTCCAAACTGTCTTTCCCTCTTGGCTGTTAAAACCCCCCACATAATTAGGCCACTTTCCTATAGCTGTTTGCTATTTTTTGTCTGTTGGAAGGAAGCTTAGGCACCTCTAAGAACAATCTTCATCTAAAGGAAAAGGAGAAAGAAACACAACTCAAAACAAGGATCAGGCTTCACGCTGAGATGTGGCAATGGCAAAGCCACCCAGGTGCTCGGGGGAGTTCTGTGTGTCCCTGCTCATGGTCCTCACTTAGTGATGCTTGGAAGGAGAGATTTCAAACCAAAGCAGGTGAATTGTGGAGGTTTTGTTTCTAACTTCAGCAGGCCAGGGCTAATTACACCACTCTGTTTCTGTTTTTTAAAAATGAAATTTGACATAAATTATCATTAGGAAGGGTCACAGCATCAAAGACAGGGTGAAGAGATAAGCCCAGACTTTTGAAGAAGGACTTTTTTCCCCTTTTCTTGTCTTTCCATCTTTTTAACCCTGGTTTTCCTACATCATCTCGCTGCCCCAGCTCGTGTCCCCGTGCTCAGGTGCTCCCTCTCTGCTGGCACAGAGTCACTGTGAGATGTTTTTCCTGCAGGTGGCTTTGCCTTTGTGCCAGGAGCAGGAGTAACTGTGGGGCTGCACCCACCCCCCTGTGTTTCTGTGCTCAGAGGGCAGCAGGTGTGAAAGGGCACTCATGGAAAGGGTGGATCTGCAGCTGGGCTCGCTGGCACTTGGGGCTGGTTTGTAGGGAGCTGCCCCTCTGTACTGGGGCTGAGCTGCCCCTCGAGCTGTCCCAGCCGTGCCCGGGTGTGTCCCGGGATCGGCCCCGTGCAGGAGCAGACACCCCCAGGAACTCCTGCCAGCAGGGCAGTGCTCTGTGCTGAGGAGGGACAACCCAGCCCCAAAAATTATTTCCACTGAAGCAGCGAATGCCGACAGGTCTGATAGACAGAAATGTAAATTCCTGCTGCAATTGTACTCTCCCCCAGCCTTTCACAGGAGTTAAACAGGGGCTCCTCTCACCATTCCACCAGTAACACCAGAGCTGAGCTGGACCAGGGCATGAATGGCATTTATCCATTTGACAATTCCCTTAATCAAGGACCAGATAAAAAGGTACACTGGGCATTTAATGGGTTTCTGATCTGATTAGTATGATGCTGGCAGCTCTTTCTGGCCTAACAATTGGATTTCTGTAGCAACTAAGGTCAGTAAATATTTTGGGCGTTCTGCTTTGAGCAAAGCACAGTACTTACAATATGCAACCTGCTGTCAGTAAATTCAGACCCTGCAGTATCACTAATGTACTAATGCATAACACTGTGCAAATTATCATTATTTCCAGAGAATGCCACTGCTGTGGAAGTTCTTCTTTTGATAAAAAAAGTCCCTGTAAAGGCACAGCTCAGCCTGTGAATTACACAGCTTGTTTACATGCCACTATATCAATTTATTACATTGTAAAATCCAGCACTTAACAGGAAGTTGCATTTTTGCAACAACCTTTAGGAAAAAAAAGAAATAATTATGCTTTTCATTAAAGACAGAAACCTATTCTATCCCCTGCATAGTTCAGCCCAGTAGCTACAGAAAAAAAAAAATAACAGCCAAACCAAGAGGGATACAAATATTTGGGCAGTGTGATGTAACTCCATGGTGACCTGTTTAATTGATAAATCTCAGTGGTGCAGACCTGGGGTCATCAGTGCTGGGGAGGCACAGTGGATCTGCAGCACTGCAAACACAGAAACAGCCACGTCTGCTTCTTGCAGTGACACCAAACTACCCGGGCCACAGTCATTACTGGGAATTTAATGTTCCTTTGTTCCTGTTCAGAAACAGGGAGAAGATCTAATGTTCCTAGAAGAGGGGTTTGTTTTTCCAGGGGCACAGTGGTGCAGTACAGAGCAGCAATGACCAGGAGCTCTAACTCATGGATTCTGGGTGCTGTCCAAAGCCTGCCCTGGACAGCTGGAGGTGATTCCTTCCTTGCACGGGGCTCAACCCCCAGTTCTCCCAGTGCTCTCCATGCATGGGTCTGGCAGCTCTTGCTGGCTGTCCTTGGTGACTGAAGGGAGCAGAGAGTCCCAGAGGGTTATTGATGTTCTCCCAGCTCTGCCCTGCTGAACTCTCCTGGTGAATTGGCAGCGGTGGCAGGGCCCGCACTCCCAAGGCCTTGGCCGGGCAGTGCCTCTGCCCACCCAGTGCTCTGGAGCTCCACCTGAGCTGGCCACACCCTCCAAGGGCAGTTCAAAGCAGGTCCTTGCCTAACTGACCCCCCTGTTTAACCTTGGCCCACGGGAAGTGCAGCCATGGATCGGTGTGCACAGGTTTCAGCTGTTCTCCAGGTACAGCCTCCACCCACAGAAACTGTGTGTCCACCAGCTCTTTCTTCTGCATTCCCACGTCATTTCCATGGCTTTCATCGGTCATTTTTTGCAGTCCTTCTTCTGGAAATGAAGACTAACAAAAGAAATACTCCATAGTATGGCTTTGCAGACTGTGGTTGAGCAAGAAACTGATGCCAAGCCTCGCCCAAGTCTGGGAAAGGATTCTGGGAATGTAGGGCAGAGCAATTCCTGAAAGGCCAGTCTCTCACCCACAGACAGATAAAAGGGTGAACAGACATCATTGCTTGGACTGAGTCCCCAGAGACATCTCACCTCTTGAACCCAGAGCATCTGAGAATTTGTTAATGGTCATATGAAACTTCATCATTGCTTTTGTAATTATCCCAGACAGGGAGTTCCAGGTTTTTCACACTGTGGATCCCGGAACACTTTCTGCTGGAGCACAGACTGTGTCTGGTGGATTTAACCCTGCTGACCACGGACTTGCCTTTGTTAGTTCACATGCACAGATCCCTCAGAAGTAGCTCAAAAGCTTTTACATCCCCTTTTGTTCCTGTCTGATCTGGCCGTTTCTGAGCAGCCTGCAGACAAGTGTGAGCAGCCCGTGGACTCGGGAGATGAGATGTTTCATACCAGGAGCTTGCACTGCTCTTTGAACAGAGGCTCTTCCCTGCAGCACTGTCTGCAGTGCTCACTTTCATCTGGGCAGGGCTCGTAGGAGAGCCCTTGGAACGGGCTGCTGGCCTGGCCAGCTGCTGGTGCCTTTGGAGCCGATGTTATGCTGAAGGAAATCAGGCATGCGTGTTCCTACCACCTCCTTCAGTCAGTCCTAATTAATGCAGACCCAGACTTTCTGCATTTCATACCAGGCACTGACTCCCAACACCTCACCCAGCAGAAGTGAGGTGTCACACTGAGTGACAGCAGAAGTCACACTGCAGCCACTGTCACTGGTGCTACAGAAACAAGCCCAACCACCCACTCTCTGAGAGGCTTTTTAACATAATGAAGGCCATTTGTGGCCTTCCTTTCTCTGTATGTCTTTTCCAGTTCTGCCCTATTGTGTCTACAGAATTCAGGAACCCATGTTAGATTAATATAAAAGCTGTACAATGCTCTTTTCTGTGATTCTTTACTCCTCAGCTCCCTGAGTGCAGGCAGTTCCTACTCATGTTTTGTGTTCATACTCTCTTTCTGTCTCTCTGTTTTGTCCCAGAGATTATAGATTGTGCACACCAACACCCACTGGCACTGACAGGATTCTCCAGAGTCCCTTCTGGCTGTTCCAGCACAAAAGAGGAGTCTCAGAAAAGACATTGGCAGCTATTTGTAGAATTACTTTCTCCCCACAAGACCCCTCCAGCTCCTGGGGGTCAGTGTTGGGAGCGAAAGGTGTGTCACTGCCCCTCACACGAGGGTCCCATCACTGTCAGCTGCCTTAGAACAGCCCCGAAGCTGGGCTGCTTTCACCAGATCTGCATAAAAATATAATCCACCCTAATTCCACAATTATACTGGGGGTGATGCCAGGCATTAAAGGGAAGAATGTGTTTCTGGCAGGGCTCCAGGTGTTGCTGCCCTTTCTGTTGGTGCTGTTGGCTGGAGCAGAGGCCAGGGCAGGGCTGCTGCCTCCTGCTCCCGCTGCAGCCGCCCCGTGGCCGGCACAGGGAGGGTATCCAGGGTGACCTAATGGCACCTGGACAGAGAGCTCTGGAGTTCCTGAGTGAACAGTGCCAAACTGGAGCAAAATGCAAAGTGCAAGTCCTTACACTGCCCGTGGGAGGCCGTGAGAGCACAGCCCTGAGCAGCTGGGTGTGAGCAGCCGTGTGTGCCTCCAGCCTCCTCTGGGTGCTGCCTGACCCAGCCTGGGCTCTGCTGCCTCGGAGCACAGGAACCAGGAACTACTGCACAGCCTTTGAGGGGTTTGCAGATGTGTGACAGCACACAAACCACTCCCACACAACAGACTGGAGGAATTTAGGGTGGAAGGTACTGAAGGAATCTCCGTTTTCCAGGAAGGAGACGCTGGATCATATATTGGGTACCTGCAGATGAGGAAGCACAGGCCTGTGCAGGAGGGCTGTGGGAAGCTGAGCACAGCCAGCACGGGCGAGGGAAAAGACAGCAGGAGAGTGTCAGGGCTGCACCTTCCCTTCCACACCTGCAAACGTCCTGTCAGAAATCCGGAGGAGACAAACCCAGGCTGTTCCCCGTGCTGCCTTTGTGCCCCAGACTGCTCTCTGCTGCTGTAAGCTGGCTGCCTGCACCGACTGGACTTCCCCAGCAGTGGATCTGCTGTTCCCCGTGAATAACTGACAGGGAGAGGTGTCACTGCACGAGCCTGGCTGAGCCCCCAGCCCCACAAAGCCTGGGACAGGAAGCTGTAAGGCCAATCTCTCCTTTTACAGAGTTTAATTTTGGGTATGTTTCTTATCTTGAGGAGTTACTGAACTGCTGGAAGTGACAAAACCAGATGCCATAAAATGCGAGGAAAATGCAGCTGGACTGAACCTCAAGTATTAACAAAGCCAATTCCCTTGACAGACACTAATCTTATACCTTCAAACCCAGGAAAGATTCAGTTAAACTCACAATCGTTTTATAGTCTCTGCAGAACCATAGCAGCTTAGGGATCCTTTGTTATTCCTCCATAAAGAGGGAAGTTATAGTGAACGAGCCCTTCTTAAGTTGGGTGTTTTTAAATACTAACATTTATTGCTCTGCAGTTTCTCTTTATGTGTGCACAGAGAACAAGAAAACACCTCCCTGCACAGGCCTATTTTTAGAAACAATAAAAGAGCCCTCTGTTAATAACTGGTTACTCTTTTGCCATTTGCATAGCTGATGACTGTTAATGATCCAGGTAATGGATCAGTTAGGGAGGCTGGTGCAGGGAGTGCAGGGGGTGTGTGCAGGGCTGTCACAGCTCTGGGGATGCTCCCGTGGTGGAACACACTCAAACCTGCCCCCTTTGGGTCCCACATGCCATAAGTGCCCTCCCCACTTCTCCATTCCCTTGCAGGAATGGGCTGATGTGGCCCAGCTGCAGCAATTCCTTTGGATTAACACTGTCTCCAGATTCTCCCACTACTGAACAGAATCTTTCCCAGAGCTCCTGTTTGTGGCTTACAGAGGCACAGCACCTGGAATTCAGCCGATGCTCAGCCTTCCTAACAGTTCCTGAGAACATTTGGATATAGAGCAAGAAGTAAATACCTAAATAACAACAGAGCCCCTCTGCTTTATTCCCCTTACTGCTTTTGGACACAGATCAAGACTAAAAGCACTGGTCTCCATCACCTAATTCTGGGGGTTTATTGGGTGCCTCCTGGTCGGCTCTGTGGAGCAGCCAAAGTGCATCAGCAGGTGATGGCTGGCCCAGGAGGTCCCACCCCACAGCCCACAGCCCCAGTGAGAGCCCCCAGCCAGGCAGGGCTTGGCCTGGGGCAGAGCAGGTGGAGCTGGCTGGGGAACCCCTGTGTCACCTTCCAGGGGTCCTGCAGGCAGAGCCAAAAATTTCCTCACCAGCCTAACCCAGCCAGAACCATCCCTCCGAGGTTCCAGCCCATACTAAACTCAGCTGCACATGATAGATTTTTAAAAAAAAGTCTTTGCCTGTGTTTCCCACAAGCCCATCTCTGCTTCTGATGCAGAGCCCTGAATGAGAAATGAGTTTATGTGTTCTTGATGTGGCATCTGGACTGTCAAAGCACTGCATTAAGTTGGCCCCAAGTAAAGGTCTGAACTAGAAAAAATAACATAAAAGGATTGCCAAGATATCAGTTGTGTTGTTGCAGAGCTCAGCCACACATCTGTGTGTGGGAAACACAATACTCTTCTTGCAAACTGAGCCCTGTGCATCTCACAGGATATTAATGCAGAAGTGGGAGAAATCCAATCTTAATCTTCCAGAGAGTGAAACACTGATACAACATGTCATGCCCTGTCATCACCTGTTGCTAAGGGTTGAGATATTCCCAGTGTCAGAAGGAGCCTGTGAATGAGGAGTGCATTTTGATGACTGCCGAGGAGGGGAGACTCTCAGGAACTGCTGGAAATTCTGCTATTTTATGGTGTATAAAATACACCTGACCTGAGGCAGCAGATCAGCAGAGGCAGCATGAGGTGCACGTACTGCAAACATCTCCTTTTGAGCTGCTGACACATTCAGCAGCTGCCAGTCAAGGAGGAGAGCTGATCCTCTCTCAACCAGACCTCCTCACAACCTATTGTTGCAAAGGCCTAAAACGTGGCTCCTTCTCCGGCGCTCCTTTGGCCCAGATTGAACATCTCTTGCAGCCTCACGTTCTCCTTACACCCCTCTTTTCATCTTTTGTGTGCCTCTGTCTCCCTCCACCTGCCCCTCCCCAGTGCCACCTGCTTGCCTCGCTGCCTCCGGCTGCTTTGTCCTGTCCCCCGTCCCTGCTCCCCGGGGAAGGCGGCACCAGCAGCGCCTTGTGTTGTCCCGGGTTCTCCCCCAGGGCTTGCTTGTTATTGCAACCGCAGCCTTCCCTTGCGTCACCACGAACAAAGCCGGGAGCAGAGGGAGGCCCGGGAAGGAGGGAGCCCCAGCAGGCAGGGAGCCAGCACAGCAGCGAGTCCAGGGACACGAGCCCAGGGGGAGACACTGGGCTCCAGGGACAGACAGGGCCAGGCAGAACAGCACCAGCCTGGAAGCAGCGACAGGTCTCTGCACCAACAGAGGGAAACCTGTGGCACAGCAGAAGTCAGGGGCAGAGCCACAGCAGCCTTTTTCATAACCAAACATCCACCTTGCCATGGGGTCCCCTGACCCCTCTTGGCTCAGGGTAGAAAGGGGTCGGAGCAGGGCCTCACTCCATCCCCCTGGGGAAGGAACAGGGACAGCCCCCTCTGCTCTGCAGGACCCTCCTGGCCATGGGAATGGCCCCATTTCTCTGAACAGCCACGCTGGGGTCACCTCCCCCCAAACCACAGTGGCTTTGGCAGCCTCGTGGCACAGGAGAAAACACGAAGGGAGTTCGGAGTGTCACAGCAATAGAAAGGCTCCCAGGAGGCTCTGCCAGGCCCACCAGAGATACTAAAATGTGGATTTGACAAGGAAGCAGGACACGTTTCCAGCAGGCAGCTCTGCTCTGAGGATTCCCTGAGCAGGAGAAAGGCAGGAGGTTCCCCCTTGCCCACAGCCTTGGTCCTGCACAGAGCGTGTAAACTCTGGACACGAGCAGCACATCCCCGTGTTTGTGGGCTCTGAGCAGAGCCCAGAGAACTGAAAGGCTCTGAGAAGTGGGGGCTCGGCAAGTCTCATTTAATTACGAGAGTGGTGCTGGCTCGGCTCAGCCCCACCCACATGCCATTTCACGCCTGATTTCTTCTCTGATTTCTTTGGGGAAAGAGAGGGAATTCGAGTGCATGTAATTTGGGTTAACAAGACGCATTATATGCAGCCTCATTCTTGTAAAAACTTTCACAGGGAAATCACCCAACCCATGGAGAGAAAAAATTCTCTCCTTATTGTAATTTTTCCAAGGCTAATCAAACTCTCACCATTATCCTATTGATCACAGGGAAGGTTTGATTTTCTACCGGTTGCCTAGTTAAGGTACAGTAGCTGTTGCTTGGCTTACTCCATGCTGTGAGTACAACAGAGATCAACCCTCCATTTCTATGCTCCTTTTTGTCCCTTTCCCAGATCCCTTTTCCTTCAAAGCTCACCTGCCTTTTGCTTTTGTGGTGCTCTACCTGCATTTTGCCTTCCCCCATATCCGTGGAGCAACAAAAGGTGAAAAGCTGGGTTTATACAATTAAAATTGTCGGAGTAAGAATGGGAAAAAGCAGAAATCCTGAAAACAGGAGGCGAAGGAAAAGTCAGAGGTGAGTGTGGCATCCCCCACCAGCCTGGCCAAGCGGGCTCTGTGCCCGGTCCCTGTGGGTGTGAGGGGCACACACTGCCCCAGCCCGGAGCAGCAATGACAGCCCCGGGGGGTGTGCCCAGAGTGGCACTGTTGGCCCTTGTTGGCCGTGCTTTGTAGCTGCCAGGGCCGTGTCCCTGTGTGAGGACAGGCTCCATCTCCCTGTCAAGGTGTGCCCCCGTCCCTCTGGGAGCAGCGGTGCCGTGTCAGGAGCAGCACCAGGGAAAGGTGCAGGCCTTGCTTTGCCTGCCCGTCTGAGGGTTCTTTGGATGTGTTTTGTGTCCCTTCAAGTCACTTGGGAGTTTAGGAGAGCCAGAGAGAATAGCTTTTTCTGTCATTATTTGATAACCAATACAGTTCCCTTTGACCCTCTCCCCTCTTCCCAAAAAAGAAAGACCAGCTCAGCATTGTGTTATTTTTCAAAGCCTTTACAAATTAAGACAGTAACGTGGAAATCCTCGTTGGGTTTCAGTTCATACTTCCTCCCATGCTGGGCTGAAATGGGGATTCTTTTGTGATGGCTGTGCTGCTTATTTTTTTAAAACCTCCTGAATTTGGCACACTGCCCTACTTTATTTTCTTTCCATTCTCCACTGCTGCTCCCATTGGGAGGCTCATTCGCTTCTAATGCATGGTGTTATCTTTTGCAAGTTGAACTCTAAATCCCCGTGTTGTTTTTCCTTGCTTGTTATTCAGGTGCAGGGAATGTTAATGATGTCTCTTTGGCTGGTGGATGCTCTGGCTATGTGGCTTTAATTATTTTTATTAATGTGTTTTATAAAGTAAATTACAGATAAATGTAGATTTTAACTACAGCTTAGAGGTGGCACATCTGTGAGACTGCACAGGCTTTCATTTCGGGGGAAAAGGCACAGTAACAGCTTCCATAGCAGGGGGATGTTCACAGGTGTGACTGAGAGAAGCTTCACTCAAGCAAAAGCTCCAAAACTGAAAACTGGCACCTGATGCTCAGAGGGACAGGGAAGGGGAGAGGGGACGGAGCAGGACAGGCTGCCGGGCAGTGCTGGGCAGCCCCAGGAGGGCAGTGGAGGTGTCTGCACGGGCAGTGCTGGGGCAGGAGGCTCTGTGAGGGCTCTGCATTGCAGGGCATCTTTCCAAAGCCCCATGGGCTCTGCCCACCTCTCAGTGCCCGTCTGAGGTGGATGGCAGGACGAGAGGGGGACCTGCTGTGGTGGTGCCAGTGCAGCCCATGGCTCTGTGTCCCTGGGGTGTGTCCTGGCCCGGGGGCTCAGGATGAGCTGGGCTGGGTGTGAGGACAGAGCTGCCATCCCCAGAGGGTGTCTGGGCTGAGCAGGGGGAAGGACAATCACTCATTGGCAAGGAGAGAGGCTGAATTTCTCCGAGTGCTCTGGACTGAACTTGGATTAGAGGATTTAGTAGAGGAAAATACGTACTGGTGTCTGTAGTTTGTCTGTTGTTTTATTGACCCAGGAGTCCCATGTGAGCCATGCAGTAAGCAAGCAGTAAAATCATCCAACAATGCCTTGGAAACAGCTCTGTCTCTCAGCACTGCACCTCTCGGCACTGGCTGTGTTCAGAATGACTTCCTCCATCCCAGGAGTTGGTGTTACCTTGTACAACACACAGCCCTTACCCAAAATAAATAATTAAAGCTGGCTGGTGCTCGAGTCATCGCTGCACTGAGAGGATGAGGCTGGAAAACAAGCTGATGGGTTTTACACAGGCAAAATCTCCGGGCTGTTCCTGCCCTCCTGAGCACTTGCCCTTCATTTCTATGCGAGAGACATTCTCGGTTTGGGGGATTCTTACCAGGAGCTTGTGAGAGAAATGTTGAAAAGGGATTTTTCCAGGTTGCCTTTCCCGTCTTCCTGCTGCACGAGCTGCAGGTGGTGGAGCTGCTGTTTCGGCATTTCTTCTTCAAAAGCTACATCACGTAATATCACTGAGATCACAAGGAGACGAGGAGAAAAATGGCCCTATAGGATTTTTGTTAGAAAAGGATCCATCCATAAAAGATGAAAGGTTAAATTGCTTTTAGAAACACAGCAGCGTTTAAACAGGTGAGGATCCTCGGAAACGGAGTTTGGATTCAATAAAGTGGCCATGCAGAAGGGCAGGGGAAGGCCTTTCTTTGGAGGGAAATGTCACACTTTAGTGTTAATAAAATGTCTAGTGGTATAATAATAATAATGATAGCAATCAGGAGCCTTTATTTTTCACCTGGCAGGGCTGGTTCATGCGTGTTTTTTCAAAGCTACCTGCAATTCAGGAAAGAACAAAAAAAGAATCAGGCCTGCATTGACTGAAAAATATCAGAGTGGAAGAGAAGAGAGCCAGAGCGGCCCAAGACTCCTGAGTGTTGCTGGGGAGATGAAGAGTGCTGCTCCCAGGTGGCAGGACATTTTCTTCCTCAGCCTCTTAGATGTTGCCTCCTCACAGCTGTGTTGTAAAGACATCGCAGGAGATTTACAGTCCTGAAAGAACATACAATGAAAATGTCAAAAGGAAAAGGCAATTGCAAACAATAGTTTTGCTCTGGACTGGCCCCCTCGACGTGCTCCTGAGTGGTGATGTGGTGCAAAGGCAATGAGCACACAGCATTAGCTACTCTTGCATCTCTTGTGTGTTTGTCAGGTTTGATGTGGCAGAAGTTGGTGGAACAAAATTTGTTCCCCATCTGTGTAGAAATCACTTACAGCTTTCTGTGGGAAGAGAGGAGGAGCAGGAAGCATTGGTCTGTTAGGGGCAGACAGTGACACCAGAGAGACTAACACATAACACAGTACAGGTCTGATTATTGATTGTCTGTACACACACAACCATAAAAATATCGCTTTTCTTGCTCAACCTCTTTTCCCCACTAACACTTCCAGTGCATGGCTCCATCACATCCCAGCTGATCTCTGTCTGCACCTTCAGTGTGACTGTCTCTCTTCCCTGGAAATACAACTGACCCCAAAATAAACACTCCCAGCCCTCTGTCGGGACAGGGCTCTGGTTTGGGTTGTGACCTGTCCCTGGCTGTGAGTGTGTCAGCCCTGTCCCTCCCCAAAGGACCTTCTTGGTCTGAGTTACTGGGGAGGGAGGGCAGCAGCCACAGCTCTGGGCTGGAGTGCAGCATCACCGCTTTCTCAATGGCCTTTTCCCTTCCAAAAAGTACTCCTACTTGGGATATGACAATGTGCAACTTTGGCAAGGCTATTTCTTCTGTGTGGATGGGAATTAAATGCAGCATCCACCAAAATTGCAACTTTGTGTTAAATATATAGTGAAAAAAACCCTTGACTTTTATGGTTGCACCCTTCAACTAACCAATGCTGTCTTTATTGAAGCTTATTAACTTGTGTGAATATTCTGGGGTCTGTCCTGCTGAGCCCATGTCTGACAGAAGCACCCATGGTTAGTGCTGTGTGCTGACCCTTGTCAGGGCCCGGCCAAGGGCTCGATGGCAGAGCTGGGACTGAGCACAGGGAGAGTGGCTTCCAAAGGCCATTGCTGAGAGCAGGAGCCCTGGTGTGCTCCAGCTGTGTCAGGGCCAGCCCCCAGCGTGGTCTGGGCAGCACTCACAGATGCTTCCAGGGGTGTGTGACATGTCTGGCTGTGAGGAGCTGCCAGCCCTGCAGTGTCCAGATGTGTGGAGCTGATCTGGCACACCTGGAAAGACCAGGCTGATGCCCCACGGAGAACTAACAGGCTGCAGGGACTTTGCTGGTACAAACTCTCCTCTTTGCCTCGTGCAGCAGCCGCTGTGTCTGCTGCAGCATTAATATTTGTGCATTAATATTAACAGCAGCCAGGCTCGCCCTGGATCACACACTCCAGCCCCAGGAGCCGAGTCTCTTGAACAGTGCCTGCAAGATGCAGCCACAGGCACTCACTCCAGCGTTTTCTTTAAGAGATTCCTCGACCGTGGATCTGCTGCTCATGCTGGCCCAGAGCGTGTGTTGATGGGGAAGGTGCCAGCTCTTGTCAGTCACTGGTGTTGTCATGAATTAGCAGGGGCCACACAGGGTACAGCCATACGTGTCAGCCTTGTGAATGAGCACTGGAGCAGGATGTGAAAATGTGAGGTCCTGCTAAGACAAAGTACCAGAGAGCAAAGGAGCTCCCCTGGCCCAGGGGCGGGCGGGTCCTGCTCATCCCTCATGTCTGAGGCACGAGCAGCCCTTCCCCACAGCCCTGAGCCAGTTGCTGCCAGCACTGCTCCTGCAGCAGCTGGGAACACGGCAGGCATTTGTGAGAAACAGAGGGTTTGTGTACGTTGGGACAAATAAAATCAGAGAGCCTGGTCACCGGGTGTCCCAGGTGCTGGGAGTGAACTCGCCCCTGTTTGTTTGCACGATAGAGCTGCTTCTGTCACACAGAGCTGCAGGCTCTGGGGCATGTTTTGGCCGGGTGCCCCAGAACACACAGCCCTTGTTGGGTTTTACAGCCAGTTAAACTCTAAATATGTTTCTGTGACAAGCTGACTCACCAGTCTCTTCCACCCCTCCAGCTCTGCTTCTACCAACTTGCATGATTTTGTCACACGCCGTCGGACAGTTTCTGATTTTACTTAAAGCCCAACTGCTGGACTCAAGGCACTGTGTGAGGAATTGTAGTTTGAACTTGAAATAGCAGGGGAAAAAGATCTCCGCACTTATTCTTACATTTAAATTGCGGATGTTTAGTGCTCTGAGTTACTCTTTTGGGGACTAGAGACTAAAGTGACTGCAAATGCATCAGTTTTAAAAGCACTTATTTATAACAGTAAAAAGATCTCAGAGTTTGGCAGAAGTTGGAAACATCAGGGAAAGTCTAATGAGAAGAGAAACCCTCTGCAGCCGCACGGGGAAGTGTGTGCTGCTCATCTCTCACCAGTCACACCGTTGGTGGCACATCCTCGCTGCTGCAGTCTGAGGAGCAGAAGTGCATCGTTCACTGTGTGTCTCCAGCACAGCCTGGAGCTGCCTGAGTGCTTCTGCTGTTGATTCATCAGCAGTACACTTGGGAGAGCTCTGGACTTATCTTTTGCCAGGGTAACGTGTCTTTTTGACTAATTTTGATCCAGGACTTGGAAAAGAAAAACAACCCTGTGTCTGCCCAGATCTGTACTGTGCTACACATACAGTTATTTGTGTATGTGGGTCACAAATTCCTTTGCTTCCCAGTGTCCTCTGGCAGGCACATAGTGAAGTATGTGGAATAAATTTGCACCCCAAAATCAGAGGCCTGATTACTTCTCAGAAGAATGTCAGGCAATTTTCACTCTGAAACTTGGATGGTGTGGAAATAAAAGGGAGCAGCAAGTAAGAAGTGTTTATGGTTTCTGAGCAAAAGGTGGTCTTGGCTTGGAAATTTCGTTGATGGAGATTTTTTACCGAATATCACAACTTTGTTCTGCCAAAGCCTGGGACAGCCAGCTTCAGCTGGTGCTGCAAGGCTCTGCTGGGCTTTTCCCTTCATCCTGTTTGGAGTGCTTCTGAACCCAGCCAGCACACTGGGCAGGGGTCTGTCCCACGCAGGGAGGGCATCTCTCACACCCCGTGGCACATCCAGCCAGGGCTTAGCTAAACCCAGCATCTCATTGCCTTTATAGCCACTGGCAAACCCCCATTCTGGTTTCAGCTGGAGCTTCGCTGCCTCTTCTCTTCCTTGCTCTCACCAGCAGCTTCTCTGGGAACTGGAGAGGCTGAGGCAAATAACAGACACAAATCATGACCAAAGAAGAAATGATTGTCATTGCAAAAATGTATTTATTAATGATCTTCGCATAATTCTCTGGGAGTGATATTCTGCAAGACAGAATTGTGATAGATTTTCACCAAATGGGAATATTTCCCTCCAGAAATGTGTAGCATTAAAGGGAGTGAAGAAACTGAATGTGTTTCCTCCAGTCAGGAAAATGACGGATCAGGGACAAGAGACAATACATTAGTAAACAATATAAAAAATGTACATTTTGTCATTTTGTATTCCTGAGTTATTCTAAATCTGTGAATAAATCGAGAGCTTAAAGTCTCTGGAGCTGTTTTGAAGTCTCTTGCTTTCTATAAATATTGCATTTGCCTCAAGTAAGAATTTCTGACATGTATTAAAAAAATATACATTAGTAAAGCTTATAAAATAGATATTTGGAATGCTGTTATTGTTATTTTTTATTAAAAATACAGTTTAATGGAACAATTGAGATCTACTTCAAAGTGTCAAAATTATTTTTCATGCTTTTCCACCGTGTTCTTTGAACTTTCTGGTTGAAGCTCTAATTTTCTGCTCTCTGATTCTGTCCCTGTTTGAAGCAGTCATTCCCCTGCACAGATATCGCTCTCCACTTCCCTTTCTGCTCCAGCGGGATCCTCATGTTGGGGTCTCTTGGCAGCTGGCCATGATTAGCTGAGCTTGGAAGGTCAAGTCCAGTGTGGTCTGTGGACAGACGGGCAGTGTCACCTCTCCGGAGCAGACTGAGAACATCTCACAGCTGCTCCTGGCGTTCTGACGGGGGATTTTGGGGACAATCAGTGCCCAGAACAAGTACATGGTGGTACCCTTGGTTAACCTCACCAGAGGGTGCAAGGAGGGGTCTGTAACACACTGACTGCAAGGAGGGAATCCTGGAGTGTGATGGCACAGGAGAAAAAGCTCCAGCTTTTCCCGTTTGTGCAGCGTAAATGACCAGAGCAGGGGAGGCAGGAGGCTGCAGCAGACAAACCAGTGGGTTCATGTGGGTGTTTTCTGCACTGTATGGCACCAGCCTGAACCACAGCAGCAATATCAAAGAGCTCCTCAACTTATTCATAATTAGCAGTGGGAATGCTCAGGCTTCGTTTTGTGCTCACAAAGGACCAGGGTCTGCGTCGAAGGGAACTGGAACTCTAATTAACTGCTTTCTAGAGCTTTCCTTTGTTGAGGTTTGCAGGCTCTGTGCTGCTCAGCTGGTGGAGGGAGCCCTGTCCCTTCCTCAGGACTCAGTGCCAGGACAGCCCTTGGGGCACAGGCGGTGCCGAGGTTCGCCCAGCGCTGGCAGGAGCTCCTTTGCCTCCCACAGCATCCCTGGGACTCCCACCCTCCATCCAGAGCCCCCTCCAGCCCTGCAAGGGCAGGGGCTCCTCCACGGCCGCTGAGCCACCCCACAGCCACGGGGGCCCCAGCCCTCCCCTGGGGAAGGTGCCACGGGGTTCTACATGTAGACAGGAGGGTTCTGGTTCGGACAGGTGGGTCCCACTGCAAAGGCAGCCCCATGACAGTGACCATTCCCCCCAGAGGCTCCCACAGCCCCATGACAGTGACCATTCCCCCCACAGGCTCCCACAGCCCCAGGACAGCGGCCGTTCCCCCCACAGGCTCCCACAGCCCCA
>NW_016690208.1:6191771-6266834 GCF_001604755.1 Lepidothrix coronata
GACCATTCCCCCCACAGGCTCCCACAGCCCCAGGACAGCGGCCATTCCCCCCACAGGCTCCCACAGCCCCAGGACAGCAGCCGTTCCCCCCACAAGCTCCCAGAGCGGCTGCAGCAGGCGGCGCCTTTGGCGCCATTTCTGAGGGGGCACCGGGTGTGCGAGGCCGCCATGTTCCAATACACAGCGTTCCACAGAGTCTGGGGACCTGAGGGGCTGCCAGGAGGAAGCCGGGGCATTCCTCAGGTGCAAGATGCTTTTGGTGAGCTGGTGGCCTCTGCAAAGGGAGTGTTTCATCCTCAGAAATGGAGGAAATCCCAGAATTTGCTTGAGCACAGCGAGCCCAGGCCTGGACGCTAATGGCGGGAACCTCCCTGAGGCGGCAGCCCTGTGCTATGTGTGCCCTGAGGGGAACGCCCGTCCCCATGGAGGGGAGGCCAGGTGGGGATGGCAGGAACCTCCCCAAGGAGCCGACATGCCCTGAGATGAGCACCCATCCCCATGGAGGGAAGGGCGGGCAGAGATGGCGGGAACATCCCTGAAGCACCCGTGTGCCCTGAGGCGAATGCCCACCACCGTGGAGGGAAGGGCAGACATTGCTGTGGGGACTCTGTGGAGCACCAGGACTCCTGTGGGCACCACGTGAGGAATCATCACCCAGAAGACAACACCAGGTAAGGCTGGAGGGCAGACTGGCCGGAGGTGGGGGGGTTTGTGGCTCAGAGCCGTTTCCCCTCAGGAGGGGGGCTCGTCCCTGTGTGGGGCAGGTGGAGCCATGGGGGCCTGGCTGGGGGTGCCCAGGCTCCTGGAACACAGGCTGGCAGGGACACGACCCTTTATTTACTGGGACAGTGGGGTTTGGTGTGGGTCACACCTGACCATGGAGATCTGTGGGGCCAGAGAGGCAGTGGGAGCAGGGCTGTGGGCAGCGAGGGCTTTCACGTGGAGCAGAGTTCAGCTGTACCCCAGTGCTGATAAAACAAGGGTTTGTGAACGCCCTGTATCAGTGATTGCTCTGCATTTTGTCTTTCACGGCAAGGTGCTGGAGCTCCTTATTTCCCTCCTGCCTGGTGGTGTGAGGGGCCGGCGGTGCTGGAAGGGGCACGGAGGGGGAACAGGGCTGCACACACAGGCTGTGGGGAACAGCTGCACCAGCAGCAGCACAGCCCTGTGTCAAAACAGCCAGGCAGAGCCAGCATATGAAAAAAACCTGCATGGAGGTTTTCTTTCTCCCTTTCAAATGCCAGAGCAGCCTGGTGTGGGGCAGGGCCGGTGCCAGGCCCAGCAGGGTCAGCGTTGCTCAGGTGTTGGGGGAGAGCAGGTTAAAGAAAGGATTAGTAATGTGCCACTCCCCTGAAATCAGGAGAGCTGGACAGCCTGTCAGGAGACTCAGTAAACCTCATTTTGATCAGGGGACTCCAGCATGCTGAATATCCACTTAATTTCTGATGCTTTGACACAACAAATCTTCACCAGAACATTGGCAAGGGGGAGGTTAGGTGCAGAGATGCTCTCTTCATGCATTTATGTGAATTGCATCATTATATTTTACTTAGTTTTTATCCACTGCCCACTTGAATTAGTGACAAAGGATTTCAATGCTGGGCATGCAAATTAAAGCAAGAGCTGGTATTGTTTTTTCAGATACCTGTCAGCTCCTCTTACTCAACCCAACAAGGACTGAATTTGAAAGCAGAGGAGCCAGGGCTGGAGTATTCCTGGCAGAATGATAGCTGACAGGCTCCTCACAGGCTCCAGAATCAGAGTCATGTCTGACACAGAGGAACATGTGTTGGCAACCTTGCTTGAGCCACGCTTCCAGAGCTGTAAAGAAACTGGAGCATTTCCAGGGGATGACAGAAAAGCTGCTGTTTCAGGGGAGAGCCAGAGGCCATGTCATTGTCATTCTTCTCTCCTCTGTTTGGCAATCTGCTCAGACTCCTTGCAAGAGCACCTGAGAGCATTTATGGGATAGGAGAAGTAATAAAAGTTAAAGTGATGGCCCAGTACTAGAAAGAAACTTATCAATGCAACATTTATGGCTACAAAGGAGCTCATGCCCAGCATGGGCTTGTTGCCATTCTTTTTGGGGGCAGAGTAGTGCTGCTGGGGCACAGTCTGCGTGATGAAACACCACGGCGTGCAAGGAAAGATAACTTATTTATTTGTTCTTTGAGAATCTGGCTCTGGTGAACACTGGTGTGTCCCCTCCATGAGGTGCTTGTCATCCTGTGTGTACTGTGAGTGCCTAGTGAGTGCTGCCAGTGGTACTGCGACAGATGGAACAATCCTGCTTAGTACCAGTGATTCACAATGCTTTGCTTTGCTCAAGATGCATCTGGAAAGCTTCCCAGATTATACATCTGCCCCTTTGACACTGAAGCAGCAGTGCAAGTTGGAGGCCAGGAGGAACAGAAAACAGATTTAGTCCAGGCTGTTCTTTGGGGCAGGGATTGTCTGTCTCCATGCTTGGAAAGCAACTGGAGAGGTACCCCAGCCCAGAACAATTCCTAGAGCAGTTGCAGGAGAGCTGGGTGCCAACAAACTGCAAATGTGATTGGGGTATTGGAAAAAGCAAGAAGTTCCAGTACTGGAACTGAAGTTGAGGCTGTCCCATCCCTGCAAGTGCTCAAGTCCAGGCTGGATGGGGCTTGGAGCAGCCTGGTCTAGTGGAAGGTGTCCCTGCTCATGGCAGGGGGGTGGAATGAGATGGTTTTTAAGGTCCCTTCCAACCCCAACCATTCTGGGATTACTATGATTATTTCCTTAGTTTTGTTGTGATACAGTTTATAGGAATATGAATTTGTTTTCAAAGCAAGTTCAGCGCAGGAGCGGGGGCCTTGCCTGAGCCTTGCTTCTTAGGAAGGTGAGACCAGAAAAGTTCCTTATTCTTCATTGTCCAGAGTTTTGACACAGAGCAGCCTGCCCCATATTAACTTTTGCATTTCTCATCAAGATGCAACAGACTTTAAATAGCATGTGCATGACTGACTCTTTTTTTTTTTCTCCTATGGAGGCTGATATACAAAGTACCTCAAGTGGCAGCTGTCACCCGTGAGGTGGCATTTTTCTTCACTGAGGCTGACAGCAGCTGTCCAGGAGAAGTATGAATGGAATGAGAATGACATCATGTTTATTCAGGAATGACATTCCCAGCCATGGATCAGTGTCAGCAATATTTTGATAAGTTTTAGAATGAGAAAACATTTCTTGAAATGTTCCCTGATTTATCCTTTGTAAAATACACAACACATAAAATAATTGAAGAGATTGCAGCAGGACAAAGCAGGGCTTGCCTACTGTATGTTTGCACGCAGTGTTTTATCGATGCTGGAGACAGTCCACAGTCACCAGGACTCAGAGCAGCTTTAACTCTTGCCAGCCCAGCTGGTTCACTCCAGATGCTTTTCCCTCTGCTTTTCCTGGCCCAGTTTGGAACTGAGCACAGTGGATTTCATAGATGTCAAAGACAACGAGTAGCCATAAAGGAAGTCAGTGAGCCAGAGCAAAGGAGGTCTGGACTAGCTTTTAGGATTAGCTTTTAGAATACTGGGACAAAAATAAAAACAATTTGGCTTGGTTCCTTACAGTGCAACCAATGGGACTGGTATCTTAAATATATATAGACGGTTTAATCAGGATTATCATGTGATGACTGATGAGGCTTTTTGTGCCTGACTGAGTTGGATGAAATCTGGTCTGCTGCTAGATGTTGTTCATCCTGAAGCCTAATGAAAAGTTTCATGCACTAAGGACACAACCCACTGGATTTGAACACCTGAGTCCCAAAGGTCTGAGGATCTGGTTGTTAGCTTTGTTGTAGTACTTCTTGTGAACTTTCTTAGCTCAATGCTTGTGAACTTTCCTCCCTCACTCTTATGGTCACACTTTCTGGTCTTTTTTTTTTTTTTAGTGCCTGGGCTCCTTAATTACATTTTTGCTAACGTGCACTCTTTGAGTTCTGGTCCTTTCTCAGGTCCAGCCACCCAGGCCACTCTCCCCAACCAGATTTCAAGCACTGTTTGAAATCTGGCTGGCAGAGCCATCCACATCAGGAGAGAGCCCAAAACAAGCCCTTGGCTGGAATTGCAGCACAAGCTGCTGCAGGCTTTGTTGTTGCTCTGTGACATTAGCTAAGAGCTGATTGTTATTGTTGTCAGTAGAGTGCAAAATTAGTCCTGAGGTACCCGCCTTTGCAGAGGTTCTGACTTGCCCTCTCATGCTTCCGACAGTCAGGCGCTGCTGTAGGTGCTGACAGGTCAAGGAGACAAATGTTTGTCTGAATTTTCATTCTGTCTGTAAAACTTGAAGATTTGTGTGTGTCTGCCTAGTGAGAGACATGAAGCAGAAGGACATGTGAGGATGACCCCACTGCAACCAATACTATAGCTGAGCTGAAAAGAAACACCCCGGTGTGTGCCAGAGTCAGATGTGCAGCTGGGTGTTAACTTTGTACACGTTCAGTTGTGATCTCCTCCTCGTTCTCTCTCTCACCTCCAGCCTTGGTTCTCTCATGGTATCAGATTCAACAGGGCTATATTTACGAGTTCAACAGAAGGGCTTATTTAAATATAAACTTTGGGAGTGACAGTGCATTGGCTCAATATGCAAGCAGATGAGTGCATGGAACTGGCTGGTGTCTGGAGAAGGGCGGGAGGAGGTCACCACGTGCCCTGCAAGCAGCCGGTGCAAAGAGCAGATGGGCACCTCACCCCCCCAGCCTGCTCTCTGAGCCAGTGGTGGCTGCAGCCAAGCTGCAAACACCTGCTCGAGATGATGGCAAATGTTGCAGTTCAGCAGAGGTGTGGCTCAGGTGAGAACTCGTGCAGTGCCTCAGAGCTGGGCGGGTCTGCAGGGGGATCCCCTGACTGCTGGTGTGGAGCTGACCCAGCCCACCCCGGCAGCTGCTCCCGCAGGACCTGGTCTGTGGGCAGCACCCCCGGGTGACCACAGAGCTGCTGCCCAGCTCCGGGAGTGCCTTGTGCTGATGGCTTGCTGAGAGATGCCTGAAGGTTTGTGTGTCTGAGGGAGCTGCTTTCCTCCTGCCTCCCATTCTTTGCAGGGTGTCAGCTGCTGCAGTCAGGCTAGAGAGCAAACCATAAATAACCTACACAGGAGGAAACGTCTGAGCAAACGTTCCCCTGCAGCGGGTTTCACACTAGTTTTTTAAATCTCAGATTTTTTTTTCTAAAAGGAGAAACATTTTCATGCATTGTCATTTACATTCACATATGAAATGCCTTTTTCTGACCCAAACCACACCATTATCATGAATTTGTTTTTAGTTTTGACAAAAGGAGGAGTTGTAATGCAGAATACTTTTGTATCCGTTAATTGATGATTGATCGTCAGAAATTCCTGTGTTACACGTACACATGTTCTTTTTCCCATAGGAGAAAAAAGTACTATAAAGAAATATGCAGTGTTCATCTAATTTACACTTCTAGATACACAGCTTGGGGAGGTGTTGGGAAAGAGCAAAAGCAGTGGCTAAAAGCTCTGGCTTGCTGATCACCAAGTTTGCAGAGTAAGAGGCTGTTTTTCTGGTTGTTGAACGACTCTTACACTAAATACAGAGGAAGCTGCTGTTTCATCTGCACAAGCTGTCCTGCTCTGGAAAACAGATCACTTAGTTGATCGCTGTACAACCACATGCTAAACATTCTAAACAATTTATGCATTTAAACTGTATGTTTCTCTCTCTCAAAACTTGCTACTCTGCAATGTTCCGCAGATCTTGTTTATAACACGTTCATCTAAAATTATCTCAGTGCACACAGCACCCTCCTATAGAACAGATGCTATGTAACCTGCAGTTCTGTTTTGATCTCAAATCGACGTGTTTAAGCTACTTGTGTGAATTATAAATTGAAACTAAACTAAGAAAATGAAATTGTGTTTTTTGCCATGATGCTTCCTCAGTTCAATAGTTCCATTCATTTTGGAGTGCCTTTCTGGTAAGATACTTGCAGTTGCTATTTAAGGTTTAACTGTTTTTGTATTTAAGGATCTTCTGGGTTATCTCAAAAAAAAAATCTCTAAAAACTAACCTTTCCCGGCAACATGATTGAACTTTTCCTGGGTATCTTCTCAGTTTGTTTTTTGCATCACTTCTGAATTTAGATGAGATTTATATACAAGAGACATTTTCCTTTGTAATTAGCCTACTTATATATCTTCATGCATCTTGAAAGGATGGCTAAGTATCTCAGGAGATTAGCACTTGCATCCTGGGGCCTTTTCACAGCTAAATCACTGGTTATCATCCTCACATAATTATTCATACTTATTTACTATTTATATTACAGTAATTCCTAGAGGAATGTCCCAGGTTGGGCCCGGTGTGTGAGGTGCTGTAGGTGCATGAGTGAGACACGTGGCTGTGCAGGCCTCCACGCTGCTTTAGGAACCTGCCCTTTGTAGGGATGTCTCATTTTGCAGAGAGGACAGAGGATGGCTGCCCTTTTGCCCCTGTGTAAATTCCTGCCTTCACAGGCCCAACAAGATGGTCTTTTCCCTGTTTAGGGACTCTGAAAAAGCATTCTTCTGCACTGTTCTGGCATTGTAACTTGATTTTTGAAGCCCCAAAACATTTCAGGTTCTTAGGGTCTCGTTTTTTGTAAGATGGAGTAAAACCGATTTCCCCTCCCAGAACATTCTGACTTCTAACAGAGCAGCATCTTTTCACTGCCCCTCTTAAAAATGGTTTTTGGACACTAATGTTTTCTCATAAGAACACTTCACATTTCTATATAAGAATGAAGAGCTGAAGCCAGGATTGCTTCAAAGCAGAAGCTTGGGATCCACTTTGGCTTCAGTATTGCACTATGGGAAAGTCAGGGGCTACAAACACATAATCAAAGCAAGGGCAGTAACAAGCCCTGGACTGGGTTTCCCCCAAGGTTGAGGCATTGCAGACTCTTTGCCTCTTCAGGGCCCTGCAGGGTCCCAGAAGTGTCTGTTGTTCTCCAGCCTTCCCTGGGTTTATGAGAATAGTGTTTCCTGCCTCCTCATCCCTCCTGCACTGAGTAGACGTGGCAGCTCCTCACTGTGATCCTGACATTGCTGGGGGTCATGCCTGCAGGTCTGTGGGAACGAGGGGGATGAAGGTGAGGGAGGAGAGGGAGCACCTGGAGTCAACGGGAAAACTGCAAAACCAAATACGATGCTGTGGCCAGAACTGCCACCAGGTGTAAGGAAACCCAAGAACAAGGAGGCACCAGCAAGAGCCTGCTGGGGGCACACAGGTGGTGCAGACAGCCTGGGCAGCCAGGGTGTCAGCTGCCCCAGGGCTCCTGCCTCACCACGTGTGCTGCACGGCCAGGCCCCCTGCCAGGTCACTGCTCACTCCAGAGGTACAGCTCTGCCTCCCTGCAGCCCCAGGAGGCAGGAAAGCACTGGAGAGCAGGCCCCAGCTCTGCTGGTGGGAGTTCATTCCCAGCTCTGCTCTGGGGGCAGAGGGACTGCGTGAATGGAGTGGGGCTGGGGCAGCCGTGCTGAAAGGGTGGACAGAGACTGCTGCTGCATCCAGCACAGAACTCCAGAAGGACGGTGGCTGGGTGAGCAGAATGTGCATTTTCCTGTTGGCTATTGTTTAATTAGGCTGCTGCTGATGCTGACATTGTATGTATTTTCTTTGCTCTATCTCCTTTCCTTCTTTATTATTTCCTACTTTAGTTTGATGTTGTTGGTATATAAAATTTAAAGAGCTCTAAATTTTTTTAAAGGCCCCTAAAGGGAGCAGTGCTTTTTTGTGTTAAAGTCATTACATGAACACCTGTGAACTGTTGAGTTTAATTGGGCTACAGCTGTTGGGGAGCGAGGGGGGATTTATTGGTTTGATTGGCTGTCTTCAGATTGTGGTGTGTTGTCATGCACTGCCCTTCTAACTTGTCTCTTTAAACAGAAGCACATGTGCATATCAGGTGTTCCAGGGGACTGGGATCTGAGGGATGAGGCTGTCAGAGCAGAGTGGATGGTGTGGCCATGTGAGGACGCCAGGGCAGCCAGCAGAGAGCATGGGAAAGCTGTGTCAGCTGTGGGAGCAGCAGATGGCTGGGCTGGCCAGCCTGCTCTGCGGGGCTGGAGGGGCTGCCAAGCTCCCGGAGACATTTCTGAGCAGTGACTGATCGTGCCGCGGGGTTCCTGGGCAGGGCTGCAGAGGAAAAGATGCTTCCTAGTGTGAAAGTGAGGTCCTGTCTGGAACGTCACATGTCTGCATGGACAGCAGCAGGGGTCACATGAGAGCTGTCTCTAACAAGGAGGCAGCCAGTAGGAAAGCTGATAAACCAGGGCACCTCTGGATGAAGAAGTCCCTGTGCTAAGAGCTGGATCTCATGCACAACCAGCCAGTGACTCCAGCTCTGCAGAGTGCAGAGACTGCAGGTGTGCCCAGAGACAGGGAGCAGCGAGGAGGAAACCACCATGGTACCAGGCAGTACCACAGGCACAGCCTGCACTCAGCTCAGCCTTCCCTGCAGAGCTTGGCCTAGCAAAGAGCACCCTGTCCTCCCCCTGAGGGTGAGTGGGCTGGAGTGGGGAGGTGGTGCAGGGCAGGCTGAGCTCAGCTGTGCTCTGCCCAGGCTGCAGAGGAGGCCCTGCTGGTGTCCCAGTGCTGCAGGAGGCCATGCAGTGCTCACCCCCCTGGGCAGCACTCTCGGTCCCTCCTGGCCCATGGCAGAGCCCTTCAGGCAGTCAGTGCTGCCCTGCCTGGGGGAGAGCTTCCCTCCTCAGCTGGAAGGGTTCCTGAGCTGACAGGGTGCTCTGCTGTCCCTACAAATCTCCTGTAACCTGCACCTTTGTGCCAGCGCCCAGAGCCTTGTGGGGCTCCGTGGGACCCAGTTATGAGCACATGCCTCTGTTCTACTGTTCTGAGTCAGCTCCCTGTGTGTCTGTGAAGGATATGGACAGAGAAACCTCTGTTGTGCCTCAGGGTAGGGGGAAGGGTAAGAAAATTCCTTTTGATTCCTTTTTTTCTGTTGTTTTCACACCATTAGGAAATAATTAACCTCCTTAGTAAAAGCATGTCTCCTTTTCACCTGAGTAGGAAAACCTTAAAATATACATACAATATTTTTAACACTAAGCTTAAATTATGCAGTTGCTGCATTTTGATGATAAATATGCAGATGAGAAGATTTCTGCCTCTTTTATCTTGTGGTTCTAACTCTGTCTAAAAACAGATTGTCGCAGTCACCCTAATTCTGAGAAAAACAGCCTTTTGTGCATTGAAAAGCCAAAACAAGCAAGTCTGATGATCAGATCTTCTCTTCCTGGCTGGCATATGTCTGCCATGCTAGTGAAGGAATCACTTATTTCTCATGGTGATGGCAGTTGGTGCCATCAATTCCTGTCAGCTGGGGAAAGGGATGGGAAGCCAAATTCTTACACTGGTGATTAATTCTGGGAGCTCACATGAAGAAAGATGCTCTGAATACCACTGGAAAGCTCTGAGATTGCCCATTCTGCTGCAGTGCAGATATATTCTATACAGATGTGATTAGATGATTCCTGTCTTTCTGCATTCTGGGGAGAGCCCTGAGTGGAAATCCACTCACATGGGCTCTGTACTGCAGGTGTCCGGGACAGGCCAGCACAAGATGGGTGGGTTGCAGGTGCTGGGGAAGGCTGTAGAACTCCATCAGCAGCAGATCTCGTTCTGCATCGTGTGTACCACATTCCTTCAGTTTTGGAGGCCATTACTGCTTTTGGCAGTTTGAGGAGGGGGTGGCCCCCTGCTCTGTCTGTGGGAGACAGGCTGTGGACAAATTTCCTGGTGCTCCCATCAGTTCTTCTCCCCCTTGTCCTGCTCTTTCTCTTTTACTCTCACATATATGTGCAAACAGTCGTTTTGTCTCCAAAGTATAATTGCCTGTTTTCCTGCTTTTTGGTCTTTCTGGACACAATTACATCATTTCTGGTGCTGCTAATTACAAGCAAGAGCAAGTTGCTATGTTTGTCATCATTTACCTTTTTGTGAGCAAACTGTGTTGCCACTGGCCATCCTTGGGCTGGCCTCACACCACGAGCTGGGCTGGAGGCAGTGCAGGGGTGATGGTGGCAGGGCTGACAGTCGTACCTTCTGTGTGACACTGAGGACAGGCCACAGCAGCCAATGCCTGCCAGAGGCAGTCGTGTTCATCTTCCTCCTTCCCAAACCAGGAGATTCACTGTGTGTGTCTGACAGATTGTAAACGAGGATAGGAAATTTGGCAAAGCATAATGAACAATGCTGAGCAGAGCTGGAGTTTGCAGGCCCCAGCTCCTAATCCCCTCCTTCGACCGCTGTGTAGCCCGATGCATTTCTCTGGACACCTGTCAGATTAGCACCGAAAACACCACCAGACCTTACATTTAATCCATCAAGGAGAAGCTACAAGCTGGGACGTACCAGAACGTACCGAGAAGATGGGCTGTGGTGGAGCCAGCTGGCCTCGAGTTACCGCTACAGAAAAGCCCTGTAACGTCACGGTTTCCACGGGAGCGGCATTAAATCAAAGAAGTGTAAAACCAAGTAACATTGTCTGCAAGGATTGGGAAATTTTGTTCCCAGACAGTGTAACTTCTCATCTGACCTGTACATATCCCACAGTCAAACATGAAGGACTTTGGACTCTAATACCATCTGTGGGAATGTGATCCCTTGGCTAGTTTGCAGCTGTTCAGCACTCTCTCAAGATACACTGGACTTGCGAAGTTCAATTGAGCTAGGCAGTGAAAATAAGTGTGAAGGGTTTTAATATTGATCTATGAAGGTTATGGTGTTCATAGGCAAATAAACGCTCTTATGTTTTCTTGCACATAACATTCTTTTATTTTAGGCTGAGGAAAACTAGTGAGAAAGAACAGAAGGCAAGTCCCCGTGACAGCACAGGGAGTGTGTCTGTGCACACACGTCTGTCAGTCTTTTGCAAATGGTCGCAGAAACTCTGAAAACAAAGTAGTTGTACACGGGAGAATTCTTACAGTCGTACAGATGGAAAATAATGGGCACTTGTGGCTTGGGCTGCATAATCCGTACAGACTCACACCTTCAGACATCTGCAAATACATTTTCTGATCTCCTCAGAAGACCCCCCCATATCAGGCTGTTGGGTAATGAGGGTGAGTCAGCCACATTAGTGCTTCTATTCATCCTATTCCATTGTGCTTAAGCAGGCAATAGCTACTGGAATTGTACAGGCCATCTCTGCACCAACTCAATAGCACTGCTTATTTCTCCATCTCTTTTTAAAGCCTGTGCAAAAGTAAACCTGCTGGGGTTGTACATTGGTTTTCTTTTCACTCCATAAGCTGCTCCTTTCCCAAGGAGCACAGCACCTTGCTGCTAATCGGCTCATAGATACAGTATAAAGTAGAGCTGTAGGAGACTCTGTAGAGAATCTGCCATTAGTTTTTTCTGGCTTTCTAGTATTTTTTTGATTAAAGAGTTCTGTCAGAAAAGTGGTGGTCCTGGGGGCATCTTTCCTCGAGGGCCTGTGAACAGTAATTCCTCTTCTTAGCACCCGGATCTGGTATCTCCTTTTCTGTATTGCAAGTCCTGCATGTTTAGCACATTACAAGTTCTGTTTGAATTCAATTGGTATTTCTGCAGCTGCATCATGTGATCATCAACATTAAAATGGTTGTTCTTGGATTAATAGTTCTTTCTCTACCTTTTGGACTGTAGCTTCCTTTTCCAGGAGGGGCAGGAAATCACATCCTGTGCTTTACATTGGCAGCTTTGGCTCCTTCCCAAAAGAGAGCAGAATTTACTGCTGCTGATGTTTGCAGCTCAGTAAGATTGTTCAGAGAAATGGAAAATGTGCTGTTCCCTCAGCAGGAGGGAGTAGGAGCCCCTGTGATCGCAGGGACTTTTCGACTGAGCTCCCTGTCTTCAGTGTAGTCGTGTCTCCTGGAGCAGGGACGGTGCCTCCTGAATTGCAGTTAGTGCAGAGTGCAGCCAGCTGGGTCTGTCCAGACAGAAATCCGTGTGCATGTGCTGCACGGTGCAGGTGCACACAGAGCAGCGCTGCCAGAGCCCGGGCAGGGCTGAAACACCCTGCAGGCACAGGGCTCTCACCTCACCATCCTTCTGACACAGGGCTGGACACGTACTCACCTCTCTTGGCCTCCAAAGTTGAAACCAAGAACTGAAGAGACTCCGTGTTCAGAGCTCAAGAGATTGAGAACATTTCTTCAGTCTCAGCATTGCTGCTCTGTCACATTAGCGAGGCCACTCCAGGAAAGCGTCGAGGACACAAACTCCCCCCTTGAGGAGCATGTGATGTGTCTGCACAGCACAGCCTCTGCCTCTCCAAGTGGCTGCTTCTGAGCTACAATTCTCTGCTTTTCTAAAAAATCTGCTGTTGACACAAGCCTTTATCTCCACCATTGTGGATGGGATCGTTATCCTGTGCTTGTTTGACAGCCCAAGAGTGTAGTGTGAGAGAGCTCCTTTGCTGTTCTGTAACTGGCCTTGGAGCTGCACACCTTGTGTAGGTGGCGTGTGGGGAGGAGGGACAGCACTGCCGGGGAACAGAGCGTGTGGGGCTGGGCAGAGAGGTCCTTGCTGGGTGCAGGGGGAAGCCATGGAAGGGCTCAGTCCCTGACAGGAGCCTGTGTCACGGTCCTGTCACAGGGCCCCACTGGGAACGTGGAGGAGCTCTCCTTCACTGAATTCCCTGTGGAGCCACGGGCAGCATCAGTTTGGGCTGTTTGTCATGTTGCAGTTTTAGACTGGGCTGGGGATTCTTGAAACTTGGAGTTCCAAACAGGGACCAAAGGGTTCTATTTTAACCAGAATTTAATTTTTAGCAACCCTTCACCTTGTATTTGCATTTTATCTTTAGTGATGCCAATGTTCATTTGATTAATTGTCCTCTGTATTTGGAACAATCAATAATGGGATGGAGGGGCAGCAGAATAGATTGGAAGTCGTGATGACTTGGGTGTGTCAGCAGAGTAACAGCGAGCTAAGCCTTGTTCCCAGTGCTTTGGCCAATGAGTGGCCCTGTCTCTCTCTGACCTCAGTGGGTGGTTGCAAAATTTTTTGTAGTTTTCTCTGTCTAAATCTCTCTGACTCTTTGATTTTGACCTGAGATAGCCCCACTGCATCACGACACCCAGCACTGTCTTTGCCATGGACTGCTTTGGATGTGACACTCCAGTGCTCCAGTGGAGTGGGCTCCAAGGCTCACAGAAGTGTTTCTTAAACATAGAAGAGTTGCAAGGCTGAGAAACCTAAAAATGAGGGTTTCGTGCCAGACCCTGTAAGGATCTACACCAAAAAGCTGTGCCCTTTGCAAGCAGAGCAGAGCACAGAGCACCACGAACAGCCAGGCTGTGGGATGCCGGGGTGTGCTTTAGTGAAACCTGCTGAAATGCAACAGGATAGAGAGGAAATGAAAGAGTTTGTACAAAATATAGGGGCAACATATGGCAGACTGGGGATGGGGAGACCTTGGAGAGCAGTTTGTGGCCGCAGAGATACTCAGCCTGTTTTACAGCACAGCTGCTCAGAACAAAAGGGTCTCTCTGGATCGCTCGTGTGTTAGCTAATGCTGGTGACAGGAAGTTTGGAAAATGTCTAAAATATTGCTCATTAAATGGGCAAGTGCAGTGCTCAGGTTCACAACATACTGATCAAATATGTTGGTCACAACGGACACGCTCGTGACATGTGTCAGCAATTTAAAGGAGTGGGTGCGAACAGGGAAACAGCAGAACCAGGGTAGCAAAAGGGAGCAATGTGTTGTTGGTTAAGGCTGCACAGCACCCTTTCAGGAGAAATTTGTCCAGTGTAAATCCATGGTATTGAAAAAGGCAGAGCAGAGACAGTGTGTATGGATGAGCTCTATGAATGGACCTCTGAGTACCTCAGTTTGGATTCTTGGAAAGTGGATCAATGAAAATGTTTTTTTCTGGAGCTGAGGTTCACACTTGCAAGGAGCAGATGGTTATTGTGTGTCATGAGCAAGGTACACTCTGACGTTGGTGAACCCCAGATCTAGTGGAGTTACTGTAATTCAGCACTGATGGTTCACAGTGTATTGGTAAATTATATGAAACTGTAATCTGGGAAACAAGTTCTTGTGGTGAAAGGCTTTGCACATTCAAACCCAGGGTTCAGCAGGATTCACTGTATTTATACATGTAGGCTGAATTTGCTAAGGGGCAGGAAATAGTATCATCAGGTGAGGAAAATATTTTCAGGAATGCTTGCACGATTGTGAGTTTATTCTTTCCTGACATTCCTGAAGTAATTATGGTTGAAAGGAGTATTTGAGTCTGGGTACACAGCACTGCTGCTACTTTAAGTGCACGAACAACCCTACTACTGGGGAAAATGAACTTCTGAAATTGGGGTGAAAATGAAAGTTGTTTTGATGAGCTCTTTGTTATGGTCATACAAGGGAAGTGCCTCAAAGTTTGTCTTGCCCTGTGCAGCAGCATGGTAAAACCACTGCTGAGTTCTGCATTTGGGCATTACATAAAACCTACCTATTTTCTATTATTCTCGAAGCAAGGAGTGTTTTGCCTTGTAGCTAATGGAGAAATTTAGAGCTTTCTGTAAAACTACCACAGCATTGCTGCCCTCGTACGCCTACAGATGCACAGCGGTTTTGGCCATCCCTCTCTGGATGTGGGACAGGGCCTCAGAATCTTGGCTGAAATTTTGGCTCAGTGTGACCCCAAGGTTTTGCAGAACCCTGCACACAGCAGTGCCCATGGCTGTGACTCCAGCTCCTGGAAAGGACTCCTACTTAGAAAAATGATCAGTGTGTTATGAGTGAGGACTGCTCTACCCAGCCTGGCTTTGATCTTTGCTCAAGAACAGATTCAGGACAATAACAGGCTGAGCTAAAATACAAATGGCCACTTTGCTAGACAAAGATGATGGCTCGTGTAGAGCTTTGGCTACCGTGCACTTCACTTCTTTTCAGAGCCACGCAGCTAATATGTGAGAGCCATTTGCAAGATACTGCTGATTTACATAGTGCCCCCACCTTTCCTGCAGCCAGAACTGAAAAAACGAGATTGGCTGGAGGCTTACAGTGATGTTAGCAATGAATAATACATCATCTGCAATCTGGGCTCCTTTAGCCATGTTATTTGCAGGCTGCAGGTTTTTTTCTGGCTTAAGCAATATGTTTTTAGTGGATGTGTTGGAATCTTGTTTTGTCCCTTCTGCCATAGCTGTGCCTGGGATGTTTGGAACTGCACGTTAGCACCAGGAGCTGGTTTGCACAGTTGGCAGCCCAACGTTTACGGCTCGTCTTTGTGCAGTTGAGTGGTGGCACAGAAACACACCGAGACGGTGACCGTGGGGAAGGCACAGTGGTGTCTGCCGTGTGCCAGCCCCGCGTCCCTGCCCTCCCGCTGGCCTTTTGCACCCTGGATTTCAGAGCCCGCGCAGTCTGCGGCGGTCAGTGTGGGTTTGGGCTGTGAGTTTGCCATCTAGTGGCTACTGGGTTTGATAATAGAGTCCGAATCAGCCCCTGGTTGGTTCAGCCTGGCTGGTTCAGGCGCTCCTGCTGCTCTCGCTGGACTGGCGACAGTGGCAGTGAAAGCCGACAGCCACCTCCCTGGCTTCACCTGCTGCTGTGCTGGTGCAGCTCACAGCTCCGCTCTCCTTCGGCTGAGCAGCTGCCTGACATTTAAAGGTTCACTTAAAGGTGAAGCAAGCTGTCAGGCCAACAAGGTCCCGGGCTGGAGTCTGGAATTTGGAAGCATTTGTGTTCAGGTTCAGCCCTCCAGAGACAGGAGCCAGCTCCATACACAGCCCTGCTGTGCAAGGCTGACACACTGAGGCTCCTTCCAGGCAGCATCTCAGCCTGGCTGCACTTCCCTGAAGCAGAACCAAATCCCCCACACTGAACACATTCAGCAGGTTATGGTTCAAGCCATTTTCCTCTGGTTTGATGTGGCTTTGTGAATGAGAGCAAAGCTGTTACGTTGCTGTCACTACCTAAGTCTCTTGCCCCAAGGAAATGCTTCTCAGGCTGATGCTCTGGTGTGTGCTCACGTGTGCACACAGGTGAGAAAGACCCTCTCCCCAGTTCCTTCTTAAGGGGCAGGTAACATGCAATTGCTTATTTGAAGCAGCCTTTGCACTGTTGATGTCATCACACAGTGCAGTCTGTGTGCTTGGGTGGGAACAAGGAAGAGCACATGTGCAAAGAACAGGTAGAATTTGGGTAGAAGAAAGAACAGCGTTGGAGTGATTGCCTCTGCCCCATTCCCCACTGGAGTTTACAGGAGTTGTGTTTGCTGTCCCACGTACCTGAAGAGATGAGGTGCTGCTTTGTGCCTGACTTTCTCTTCCGTGATCTCATGTCTAAATCAAAGCTTGCCTACAGGTGGTGATCGAGCCCAAAAAGGCTCATCACTTACCAAACAACCGTCTGCAGTTATTTGTTTGTCCTCTGTAGCCAGCTTAGTTACTTATTGATACCGAATGTTTGTCTCACCATGTTGTAATGAAAAGGAAGAGATAAAAGCCCCGTTCTTGCTTGAAGTGCCAAATTAGCTAAGAATGGTGACATTCTGCTACTGTTCTCATGTGCTCAGATAGAAAGGCTTAACCATTACTCTTTATACACTGGGGTAGCTTGTTACCCTGCGACAATGCTGGTTCAAATGCTTGAACTGTGAGCCAGAAGCATTTGGAGTATTTACTAGAGAACTAAAATACAGGGGATGCTGCCTTGTTATCGGGCATCGCTCCAGGAGTCAGCATGAAGGAAACATTTCCCCCAGGGGGGCTGCAGTGGGGCCTAAAGCCAGCAGCAAGGCTGAGGGTTTGCTTTCAGGAATCTAGTCCTAAGGCACTTGTAGAACCTCCTGAAAGAACAAATGCCCGTGGTCTGCTGTGAGGCAGCGCGGGGTTTGTGGTGTGAGCACAGAGGCAGCGCCTACTCTGCCAGGAGCCTGTGGGCTGTGCTGCAGCCACTGCATCTCAGCATCTTTGGGGGGAGCAGGCAGGGGCTCTGGCAGTCTGGCTGCACAAGGTTCTGGTTTGGGTCCTGCTGCAAGTTGGGGTTTAGAAGCCCGGGGATTCTGTGTGTGTGTGAGTGTGCCTCGTAAAGTGATGTCCGCAGACATTCTGAGCAGACCACAGCATTCTGATGGAAGCCACGGTTTGAATCAAAGCCACCTCATTTCCTTCCAAGCCCTGTCCAAGACCATCAGACTGGTCTGGATCCCATTAGAAATGTGTTAATCAGAGAAAAATGACATATGCCTCTATGCTGAGGTACATATAAATATAGTGTGACATTGAGAGACCCAATGCTCCATTCTTCAGCAGAAGGCCTGTGCTCCTGCTGTAAATTCAGGGAGATTTGAGATTCTCTTTAAATAGCGACTCTGGTGTGTGTAATATCTGAAATATTTTCTTAGAGGTGGGAGAGAACTGTGGGTCAGGAAAAGACATGCTTCTGTTCCTCAGAGTCAAGGGTAGAGGCAGCAGTGAGAGCAGAAGGAAGGTTTGCTCTCTGACTTCACCTAACTATTCCTGAGGCAGAACTTGTTCTTATTCTTGGGACCAAGGTGCTCCAATCAGGCTGTGGTTGCTGGAAGAGGGCTTATTCTGTTCTCTTGGTAGTGTGACTAAGTCCTGCAATATTTGGTGGCATGTTTTTTTTCTTCCAGATGCTGAAAGAAATAGCTTTTTGTGCAATTTGAGCTCTCATATTAGAAAAGATATTTCTAATCTTTGTGGGTTTGTGAGAATATTTTAAAACATGAAATGAAAGCCTAATGGATCAGAAACCAGAAAGCAAAGAAAGAGAAAACAAAGTATATGTCTCCTCTCCATCACATGGTTGGTCTGGGGAGGAAGAATGAGTCATTATTTTTGTAGCTCCTAAAAGTGGCCACGCACGCCGTGATTACCCCTTTCCAACCCGCTGATGTGCACAGACAAAACAAGCTGCACTCAGCACTTGCCCGGGCTCGGTGGCACTGATCTGCCCTCCCCTGGGAGGCTGGGGACACTGGCAATTCCTTGGCGAGAGGTGGGAGAAGAGAGCTTGCCCAGGGATCGCTGGCTGTGGCACTTGTCCCTGGGCTGGAGCCAGAGGGACACCCCTGTCTGTGGAGCAGAGCTGGTGGCTCTGCACCCCCCCTGTGCCTGAGCCCCACGGGCTGCCCGGGCTCCTCTCTGCAGCCTCCTGCTCACCATGGCTAACCTACTTAGGAGGCAGGAACTTGGAAGAAATTCAAATGTTAAGTAGTTTAAGACTCGGGTCTCTCATTTTAATTACTTTGTGTTAGTCAAAATTACCTTGCCTTCTGAGGCAGATAAAATCTGAACAAAGGCAGATACATGGGAAGAGCAAGCTTTTAAAGTTATAGAGTGCACATCGTTTGTTCAGTATAAGCTCCCCCTGGAACTGAAAGATGGAAGAATCCTGCTGGGCTGGAAAGCACTGTAGTTCATCAGGAAAACTTCACAAACAGAGGTGGAGGCTTCATACCTGCTCTGTTTGCAGCCAGGAGCAGAATGCTTTTCCGTCTCCTTGGGGTTTATAAGCTGTGGATACCCCACCTTCCTGGCAAGGGACTGTGTTTATCAAGGCAGCAGGAATCCTTAGAGGACCCATTCTTGGACTTAGAGAACGGTCCCAGCCAGCCCAGAGCTGAAACAGCATTTTAGGTCATAGTTTCCAGATTCATCAACTTCTGCTGTGATTCTTGGTGCTCACAGTTTTAATTTCTAAAATTCTGCCACTTCATGGTCTCCACCTCTGAGATCCATATTATCCCTGTTGTGCAATTACTGTGGATCAGAGTTGAATCTATTTTTACTCTCTTGTTTTTCCCTTCAGTTTGTAATGCCTCTGGGAGTGAGTTCTGGGAAGAATCTGCTTTGGTTTTAAGCTGTATGGTGCCGCCTCCTCTTCCATTATCACTCTCTGGTTTCAATGGCCCCATTGTGCTGTCTGTACTGGCACTTTGTTTGCTTTGAAGTGTGGGTAAGAGGTTGCTCCGTCCCTCTAGTTTTATCCTGTCACTCACATCCCTGACCTTCTGCCCGGGAGCTCTTCGCCTGCGCGGCGGTTCCTCGTGCCCGCAGCCCGGACAGCCCCGCAGTGCCAGGCACGCACTGCCCGGGGCTCCCGCACTGCCCGGGGCTCCCGCACTGCCCGGGGCTCCCGCACTGCCCGAGGGCTCCCGCACCGCTGCGCCGGCCTGGCCTTGCTCTGCTCCTTCTGCCTTGGCCCAGAGGAGTCGGGGATGCCGTGCATCCCATGTTTTCAGTACTTTGGTGCATGAGGCTTTTTCCTCGGGAATTTTCAGCTTCTGCCACGGATCGAGAGACTCATGAAAAAAATTCTGATGATGCAAAAAATGCTGTAAAGCAGAATTGTTGTAATGCAATTCCTGACTGCATTAAACTCTTTCCATCCTGAGTTTCTCAGGCTTTATTGAATCCCCGCCAATTTCCTTCAGCTTTGTCTCATTTCCCTTCAAAGTTGGCTTTTCTCAGCTCCAAGATATTTGTGTTGCTGCCCTTTCTGCAGACCCTCATCTGCATTTCAAACCTGGCGAGAGATTCCCATCCCTGCATCTTAGGTATGTCTGTGGTCGTTTACCACACCTGGCTCCCATCCAGCCCTTGGATGCAGGCTCGTCTCTGATCTGGCTGACAGAGCAAAGCAGCTGCTCTCCTGCACTGTCCCCAGGAGCGCGGGCCCTTCCCTAAGAGTCCCGTTGTTCCCCAAATGAAGTGAAATCCCCCCTGGACCACACTGCTCGCCCTGTTGACAGACCTCCCAAGTGTTTTCCCCTTCCTTTCCTGTTCTTACCCAGCTGTCCCCGGTGCCGCTCGGTCCCGTCCCGCCGCCGTGTCCCTGTGCAGCCCGGGCAGCCCGCGGGCCGTGCTGGGCAGCGCCTGCGCGGGGACAGGCCGGGATGAGCTTTGTGCGCTCAGGCGCTTGGATGCGCCTCCGATGAATATTTAAGATCTCGACGTGAGCACTGGGCTAATGAATTGCAGTTCTAGTATTCACTGCAGAAGTGTCACCAACATAATGGGGACAAAATTTGCTTAAAATTTGTTTTGAACGTCTGTGGCATTTTTCTCTTGATTTACTCAACTCTGGGTTTTTTTCTGCACCTTATTTACTTTGGACTGTGAAATGACACTAGTTATTTTAACTTTTTTTTTTGTTTTGAATAAATTTCATTTTACTATTCTGCAGACAGAATGATACCACAGACTGTTTGACTTACATCCAGAAGACATTATATTATTAATGCTTTCTAAAACTTTTGCTTTTTATTGGTTTTATTTCTACTAAAGCTTGGACTCAAAGCCTACAGCCACCGTTCACAAGTGGGGTGTTAATTGTGACCCATGTGCACTGAGCAGAATGTGAGAGTGGGATTAGGGAAGAATTAGCAGAATTTAAGAGTGGGAAGAGTTTTCAGTATGCTCTGAGTGCACAGATCCTGCAAAACTCTCATGGTGCTGATCTCTCTCTGATGTCTCCCTGGAAGAATTCCCCTCAGCCTGCCTTGAAGCACCATTCCCGAGCTGGTCAGATCCGTGCCCTGCCCTCAGGTTTGGGATGGCAGCATCCCATCCCCCTGAAGTTGTCTTACAAAGCAGTTCTCCATCCAGCAGCGCTGGCCCACGTGATGGGTGAATCCAGGTCAGAGAGCATGGTCCCTTCACATCTGCTCCGTGCTCGCTGCTGACATTTTCATTCAGCCTGCCTGTACTGGGCAGCGATGGAGGTCTGTGAAGGGGGGACAGAAACATCTTTCTGCTGGGGGAGGACAATGGCAGGACCTCCCAGTAACTGCAGCTGTGTCGGGGCTCTGAATACAACGGGCCACTCTTGGCAGTGCTACTGAGGTCTGGCTCTTGGAAAGCAGCACTGTGATTCAGCTGTCACTCAGCTCCCAGCAAAGGGACCTTTGAAAAGGCGCCTCTGCTGCTCTCCTGGAGTAGCAAATATTTCCTAGGCCTGTGCTGCTGAATGGGAGAGATTGCCATTGTCCTCCTTCCCCTCTCAGGCTTGCTGGGCTTGCTCTAAATGGGCCTTTTGCAAGGGAACAATAAGCCCAGCGAAGGGTCCAGGTTGCACATGTCTGAGCAGTGAGAACACTCGAGCACTTTTTCATTGGCTCCTGTGATGTGAAAAGCTGTGCTGCCGACAGGGCAGGGGGTTTTCCAGCCACAGCTGTGGTTTGTTTTCTCTCTCAGGTTGTGCTGCTCTGGGTGTACATCTGCACATTTCAACTAATTTCCTACAAAATATTTTCACCCCAAGATTTCATTTGGCCTCAGGATCTGTTTCCTTCAGCAGCTCGAGGTCTGATGTGTTTGCAGTGAAACCCAGCAGCCAGGTGGGACCTGAGTTCACATTGCTCTGCAATGTGAACTTCAGCTTAGGCTTGGTAGAATATCCCCAAACTTGTTTTGCCTCGTGGTTTTGTGGCAAAACCCCACACACCTCTCTGATTCAAACCTGGTTGAAAAGCCGTGGCTTGGGTTGAGCTTCACAGTGAACTGTGGGGTTTGAAGTTGCTCCTCTGTAATCTGTATGGACAGAAAAGGTACGATTTTCTGCCTGGACCACAGAATACTTTCTAGCTTTCCTCTGACTGTCTCATGAAACTTCCAGTGTTCCTGTTTGAATACGACTGACGTTATTCCTGCCCTCTTCCTTCCTCAGATGAAATAATGATTTTTGTGAGTACAGCATTGATTTGCAGGAGTGTTTAAATATTCTGAAGCTTTTATTCATTGTGAAGGAGGACTAGGTCCTACCCAAGGAAGAAATGGGTTTGGTCTCCTGTTGGCAGTGTTATGCTGCGCAGTGGAATACAATGAAAACCTATCACAGGGAGACAAATACGAACATGTCATGTTACAATCTTCTGACCTGAAAACCAGAAATAAAGCCATTATGATCTTTGGGTCCTTTCAAAAAATGTGGTTTAGTTTTTAAACCCCACCCAGATCCCAAATATAGAATAATGTATTCAGTTGTTCCACCTGCAAGTATTCCCTTTCTAAGGGGCCATAGAGCAATGACCTGCCTGAACGTGCCTTGAGACCCAGGAACAGCGTTTGATGACTCACAGTGTTCCTGCTCCTCCAAAGTGCGGCTCCCACGATGTGCTTTGTTTCTGACATTGCCTGTGCAGATGCCTGAAGGATTAGAGAACTTTTCAGTATATGTAATCTTTGCTTACATTCTCCTGCAAATCAACGTCAGCTTTTATTTAAAAACACCATCAGAAAAATTAATTCTTAGTTCTTCTCAGACACTCTGTGTTCTGATTTTCCTCCTGTGCTAGTCTTACTCTAGCGCAATTTGCACTGGTGCTTTTCCCGATTTAGGCCTGTCTGAGTGAAAGGAGGATCAATGCTGCTTTGCAAAGTGGCTCAGACTGCAGCCTGGCCATTCTACCCATCACCAGGAAGTTTGCAGAATTGAGGTGACCGCACCCTGGCTGTAAGTCCAGGGGTTCTGCACTGTGGCGTGTCCTCCAAATGCCAGTGAGGAAAATCTCTTTGGAAGTTTCTGCCTTGCTCATCCCATTTACTGAAACTAAATTTCAAGAAGCTAATCGGGCAGAGAGTGCAAAGGATGAAATGTTAGAAATCAAATTAATGAAGCTGAATCACCAATTTGTGACCTAGAAGACTATTAGGAGTGATCAGAATTAATTAACTCTCCTTTGCGATGCTTCAGAGGAAGCCGGCGATGGAGACAAAGGACATGGATGGGATGTGACTACCTGGGCTGGTGGGGCCGGGCAGCCAGGCCGTGCTGGCCCCAGCCTGGGCTCCAGTGGCCACTCGGGGAGCACAACCAGCAGAAGCAGACAGGAGAGCTGCCACGGTCCCTTCCTCTGTCCTGCTCTTTCGTGGTTACTCAGGGACGTGTGGTCGAAGCTGTGAAGCAGCAGCTGTCCTGTTCTCTGTGAGGGAAGCACAGGGGGTCTGAGGCACTGATTTTTGGGGGGATTTTGAGTTTTCTGGCGGAACGATACTGACAATTCCCAGGAAAGGTCTCAACACAGCTCCCATTCTATGAATTTACTTCTTTCACACAAGCTCTGCTTGCAGGTTGAGGTTGGAGGTATCCAACCAACTCATGAATGGGGCCATCTCGTGCTGCATCTCGGAAGCCTGGCAGCAAGCACCAGGGGCAGAGGAACCACGACACAGGATCTTGCTGAGGTTTTGTGATTTGATCAAAACCAGGATTGAATCCTAAACTTTTCCAGGGAAAGATGATACATGTACCAAGATACAGCTTCTTTTCTTTCAAGGGTCAGAGTTTTAGACAGCTCTGGCTGGTAGTTGCCAAAATAAATTGGGCATTTGGGATACTCAGTAATACAAAATCAACTTCCAATTGAAGTGAATGTGAAAGGTGATACCTACTTTTAGTACTTCTTGACAATTTTAGAGAAAGTGAGTATTTTCCTCTCCATTCTTTTTTGGGGCAGATATGGAGAAGGCAGATATCTAATCATAATTATTTTCACTAACCAGAACTGCAGTGTTTCTTCTCACGTCGATAAATTCTTTTTATACTCCAAACTGCCTGTGGGAGGAAGAATTGGTGAAGGGATGGCTGCAGTGCCTTGAATAATGCATTGTTTCATAAATGGACTGTCCGATCAGGAAATAGTCCTCTGGATATGATCAACATCGACATTGCTGGCTGGACAACTTACAAAGGAGCATTTGGAAATTAATTTGATGATTATGAAAATGTCTTGGATCCTTTGCTGAAGGCTAAATAAACACAATTAAAATATTCTTAGTTTTCAATGTGCTTTGTTCAGTTCATTAAGTGTAACTAGAGCTTCCAGTTATCTGCATTTAGTTTTTCAAAAAATTGGAGGGTATTTTTAGAGCAATGTAAAGCTTATTGCTAATTACACCTGGGGGGAAATCTCATTAGATATTCATTTGCTTTCAGAGCTTAAAACAATTCTAATGAGCTGCATTAGTTGCGATAACACTGACTGACTCTCTCTTGTCTGCTCCCCCCGGCTTGTCTGAAGCAAACAAAGCCTCTGTGGAGCCTGGAACTCCACAAATGTGACCTTGGCCATCTCGGGGCCGAGGGGGAGGGCAGTGTGCTCCAGAGGACGAGGCCAGCTTGCTGCAGTAGGGTTGGAGCTGGAAGTGGTGGCTGACCTTGCAGCCGGGACTCTGGGCAGGTGAGAGGTGCTGTGCTGTCCCTGGCTGCAGCCCTGGCAGTGCCAGCAGTGCCAGCCGCCCTTCCCAGCCTTTCCTGCCACTTTTGCTGGACTCATGTGGAAAGGGTTTGGTGAGGCCACACGAGGCAGCCAGGCAAGCACCTGCCAGAGGCCTGACCTACTTCCTTCCCATAGAGAAGGAACCACCCCCCAGGCCATGCCTGGCCAGGTGGGTGCAGCTGGGGCTGGGGAGCCCTTGGACTCAGAGGAATTCAGGAAAACCCAGAGGAGCAGCAGTTTCCTCTTGCAGGAGCCTGCAGAGCAGAGCTTTGTCAGCCAGATTGTCTGCCTGGGACAATGCCATGAAGAGCTTTCAGCTTGGTTCTCAGTCCTCTGCTCCACCAGCTGTCAGCAGAATTGCTGCTGTACCACTCCTTATCCTGGAGACTGGCAGGGCTTCTGCTGAGGAGCTGTCTCTGCCTTGGATGACCTAAGCAGGGACAGTGGCACGGCTCAAGCTGAAGGGAAGAGTTGCCTTGCCTTGCCTGGTGTGAAGAACATCGAAGTCAGGCAGATAGAGCAGAAGATAGAGCAGAACCATTTTTACTTCTCCCAGCAATGGTACATTTTTGATGAACTGGGCAGCTTGTGAGCAGTTCAGTCTTTGCACTGGACATAAAAATTATTTAGGGCTGATATTTTTATTACTCCCCACTAAGCCTCAACAATGACTCAAAACCAAGAACAACTCCTAAAATCAGTGTTGATGCTGCTCCTTTCCATTTTACAGATGTAGCACCTTTGTCCAGGGCACTGTGATCACACAGAGCGTACAAACTGCAGCCACTCCCACGAGGTGCTGGAACTAGCCCATACAACAGTGAGGATGTGTTTGAGTCAGCTCTTTCTAATCAAACAAAACAACACAGTGGCCTGGGAGAATACCTGTTTGTGTGGCTCTGCGAGCAACAGAGGATATCCATCTCCTCGTGTGGCTGCAAAGGGGAAGCTGCCTGTGCACACAGATGTCTCGATAAATGGCGTGGCAGAAAGGTGACCGTGAGCCCAGACGGTCCTTGGAGACCAAGGAGATTCAATGGGGGTGTAAAGTGGCACATTGAGACAGGTTTAGTGCTGCCTCCAGGAGAGGCTATGACTTGAGGGGCCGGTAATGCTGTGGGAATGATCACACACAGAGCAGGATATACGGGATTCTTTGGTAATTGGGGACATTTTGGCATTGGAGCTGAGCAGGGTGAGAACAAGCTGGCAGAGCCTGCATGTCAGCAGGAAGAAAAGGGCTGGCTGCAAAGACAGAAACTAATTTTGTTTTAATCTATTGGTTGAGGAGTAGAGAAAAGGCAAGTAGAAATATCATGCTTGGCTACTGGCAGAGAGAATACACCTGAGTCAGAGAGGAGCTGCCTGGACCAAAGTTGTAAGTAGAAAGGTGGAAACCAGACTTTATTCCTCAAAGGAAAAGAGAGCACAGAAAACGAAGCTTTCAGGGAGCTGGAGGGTGTGAAGTGGATGGTTGGTACCAAACCCCCTACTCTATGGCTGTCTTATTAAAGAGGTTAAAGGAACTGTGGGTCTAAATTGGAAAGGTTTTCACAGGCACTTCACAGAGCTGAAGTGTTTTGCAGGAGATTCCTCAAAGGTGGAAGGCGGACAGCCTCCCACCATTATTTAAGGAACGACCCAGATGTGCACCAGGGTCTTGCAGGGAAGTTCGTTTCCCTTCAGGTGAAGACAAGTCTTAGAAAATGTTTTAATAGATGAAAGGTGGCCTGTTGAGAAACGCACAGCTTGACCAAAGATAGCCAGTATGGTTTCCGGAAAGGACCTTTTCTGCCTCGCTAACTTTTGGAAATTTCTTTTTTTAGAACATACGCTCCTGTCGGCATAGACAAGAGGCTAAGCAGGAGTCAGGAGAGGCTTGGATCTTCAGACAGTGTTTGACAGGGTCCCGCGTCGGAGGTTAATGTCTAAAGGTGGGGAGTTGGAAAGGGGAAGAATTGGCTCACTGATTGAAAATTGGCCAGAGGACAGGAGCAGAGTGGGGAAAGGAGGCATAAATAGAAGCCTTTCAAGATGAAAGACAAGTTAATAAAGGAGCGTGTACTGTAGGAGACTGCACTGGCGGATCCTGGTCTTTCTGATAGTTACAGTGTATGAAAGACTTGGCTGAGGACATAGAAGGCAAGATTTCCTGGTTTGCAGATCACATCAGATTTGGGAGGAGTGGTGAATAATGAAGAATCCCAATGCAGGCAAAGTGGAGACCACTTCTAGGCTTTGATATGATGACAAACACAGACCCAGACAGAGCAAGGCATTTTACAGCAAAGTATTGGGTTACTGGTATCTAACTCCTTTTTAAAGAGTCTGGGATGATCATTGGTTTTAATACATCCCAGTAGACTTTGTTTCTTGCCGAGCTGCTGGAAGAGGCTCACCGAGAGTCCACTTGTGTACGTCGTAAATTTTATCTTCTCTTTTGGCTGGGGGTGGAACAACTGCACATGTTTGAAAGGGCAAAAGCATCTGAATGGAAAAGGGCAGAAAGTAGGAGTGAATGAACTGGTTTAGAAGGAATATGCAGAGGTTCCTCAGTTCAGAATAGCTCAGCGGTCTTGGAGAACAAACCAAATCCACCAATCCCACAAAATGTAGTAAAACTCATCTGCCTCAAACTCGCAGTGGCATCTTTCCAGGATGTCTCGTTCCTGCAGTGGTGAACAACACCAGCCAAGATGAAGCCTTTTAGGAGGTAGATGATTATTCCTCAGTCCCACTGCACAGCTGGGAAGGTAATTCACGTGTCTGCACAGAACCCAAGGGAGCCTGGTTGACCGTGAGGGAGCAGATCTGTCAACTGCTCTGTCTTAGTTCTCTTGACTTCAAAGCATTGATGATATTTTCCACTGTCTCAGGGTGGATACTGCAGTGGTGGAAGGAAGAGATGTCTGTGCTAGTGCTTAAGTGAAGTTTCTCTAAGTCGGCTTCAGGTGTTTGGAAAGAACAAAGGGGAGTCTTGGAAACCAGGAGCTGCGAGGAAAGGCAGCCCCTTCAGCCAGGCTGAACATCCCCCCGTGCTCCTGCCAAGGCATGGACAGCCCGAGCCCCACCTGGGCTGGGGCCTCCTGGAGATTGCTGACATCACCTGGATAAAAGCACTGAGCCTGTGGGATGAGACCGAGTTTAACTGTCTGAATATGGCACAGGGGCTGTTCTTGAGATGCTTCTGAGCTCCTCCCAAAATGTCTGTTTTGACAGTTAAACCTCTGAGTGTTTTACATCAATAGTGAAAATGTCCTCACTGGGGATTTTCCTCAGACCTACTCCTCAGTGATTTATTTCTTGTCCTCCAACTGGGCTTGTGTAAATTCCTTAGGTTATTTTTTGGGTACTAATTAACCGTGCAGTAGAAATCATATTATACAACTGGTAATGAGCAAAATCTCAGACACACTCATACACCAACCAAACCTTGGCAAATTGTAATTAGCTCAGGATTTGATACTCTTATTCTGCATTTCATTTTTTTTTCCTGAGGAAAAAAAGCCTTACATAATGAGCTCTTTGAACCTAAATCAAACAACATTTTCAGTGGGGACAGGTAATGAAATGTTAGTCAAACCCATTGCAATGGGCAGATCAATCACTGCCTTGTAAGATGTGAAAAGGAACTCTGAGATAATGGTGGCAGAACGGCTCCCACTGCAAATCTTCCAGGCCAAGCCTTTGTGGGTCACACAGGTATGGAGTGGGGAGCTCTTTCTTTCAGTCCCAGAGCACTTGGAAAAGCGAGTTGCCACTTTGCTGAAAGCAGCGGGATTGAGACAAGAAAAGAGGCTTTCGCTTTTGGATCAAGCCAGCAAATTCTCTGTGCCAAGAGGGAACCTGGAATGAGTATTAAGTCTTGCAGGAATGCTGAGGGAACTGAATATGTGTTCTTGGCCTCATGGCAACAACAAGGGAGCGTATAAAGCAAACAGTTGTGAGCTACTGAGCTGAGCTGTTCACCAGGGAGATGAACGGTTTGCTGGAGCTCCACTTTCCACATTAGCATCGTACAACAGCCTCATCTATTAGCACAGTGTGCTCTCATGTCTGAGATGCTGCTGCAGCACTGAATCACTTCCCAAGGCACCAACTTTTTAGTTTCTCAGCAATAAGGCTTTTTGGAAAACAAAATATTGGTCCCCCAAGAAATTCTGGTATTTCAGAATTATTATTTTTTTTGGTCCTAAATCGTGATAAAAATCCAATGTTGAAATGCCACATTGGTCAAAAGATCTGAAATATTTCAGTTGGGGGAAAACCTGCAAAATAGCATTACCAAACCATTACCCACCTCTAATACTGAAGCATTTCTGTGCAATAATTTCCAAGTGTCAGAGATGATATATAACAATAAAGTATATAGGGATATAGACTTCAGAATGTAGGAACAAATTGTTCAGAAGTATTCCTATTTTAAGCTTTGTTGAGCTGCCCATGTTCCCAGGGAGCACTTCTGTTCCTGATGAAACAGCATCTGGTTTTTGACGTGCGGTCAGAAGCACTCGGAGCATCCCTGCTCAGCCAGAGCGGCGAGGACGGGCACAGCTCTTGGCACCCAATTTATCTAATGTTTGTTTGTGCTTCAGCTGTAACCCTGCAAGTCTCTTACACTTGCTCTACCTTTAGCATTATCTCTCTCTGTTATTACTGCATGATTTGGAAATTAAATCCAGGCTGTGATCTTGTCATGCCTGTTGGAGGGCTTGCTTTGGGATGAGACAGTAGCACTGATGGGATGGACGGCTGTTTCAGTCAGTGTGGAGGTTCTCTTTACTGACAGGCACTTCTCACCTGTCAATGTGCTGCTTCATCTCCTCCAGCTCCACCGGGACACTTTAGCTACCTCCCTGTCTGTCTGTCTATCTGTCTCTCTACCCCTCGTGCTCTAACAGGACTGCTGAGCGTTCGTGCCTGCTGAGCCCACACCTTGGGTAACACCATCCATCACCTGCCTGATGAGCCTGGGCTCTGAATTCCTTGAAATACAGAAATGTGCTGCTGGCGATTTGTTTTTTCAAAGCATTTCCCTGGGATTCAGACCACTGTGGCTGAAGGCGCCTGTTCCCTGGGGATGGAAGGAGGAGCACAACCCCAAAGCACCCTCTGAGGAGGGGTTATATCTCTGCTTTCCTCCTTTCTTGGCCAGGGATCCTGGTGCAGGTTAATCCTTGAGTTGGGCAGCCTCACCCTTTGGATTTTATTGCCTGGTACACAATTTGCAAGCCAAATTGATTAGTGTTCACCGAGGCAAGAGCCCAAGTTGCTTGGCCTCTGCAACAGGCCTTCCCTGACATTCAGACAGCCTCAGGGCCTTTACTATCTTTCTAAACACTTTCCTTCTCTCCTGTAGAGCTGCCTTATTACAGCAATAAAAATAACAAGGTCCCTGCAGACCTCTTTATAAAGAACAATTTAGAGCCAGGAGTAAGTGTGAGGATTGGGATGAAAATAGGCTATCACAGTGCTAATGTGATATACAGGTACAATCCCTGTATTATATTGGTGCAGGGAAGTTGTGTGTCTTGGGAAGCAGGGACTCAGTGTGGGACTAGTCTGGGTGCCTGCAGACAGACAGACACAGTGGGTTTGAAGGGTCTGTGACAGCCTGGAATGGCTGTGACAGGTTTGGAATGATGCTGTTAATGGAAATCAAACACCAAACATCATATAAATCTACCCCAGAACTACATTCATGTTTAGATATGTCAGATTGGAACAACGAATACAAAATGACACCTTGGATCCCATTCTACCCCCTCACTTCTGTGGGCATTTCCAAGTCCTTCTCATGGCCTCTGTCAGCAGCAGCAGGGTTGAAGAGAGATACAAAACAAAGGCAAGGAGGTAAAACCCCTCCAGACCCCACCTCACACCTCAGATTTTGCTGTGGGTCTGCCCCTTTGATCTGTGTCGTTTCAGATCTGTGAGGAGACACAGGCCAAAAGCAATGGCAGATCAGCTACTGAGCTTGCCCAGGGCAAAGCAGAGGGTTAAATGGCTGGGGGGGGGGAGCAAGAAAAGGTAATTGAAGCTTTTGCTGGTGGTCTGGAGAAAGAGGAGAGGAGAGTGGAGTGGTGTCCCTGATGGAAGTAGTATCTGTGAACTGAGAACCTGCTGGTGGTGGAACTGCTATATTCTTCCAAAGGTCAAAAATCCCAACTGGAACATGGAGCAAAAGAATGTGCTCAGCTGCAGCAGGGGCAAGGCCAGCCACACCATGGAGACAAAAGGCAAGAACACTGCAGAAAAGGAAAGGATTTTATTCCCATCTCCTGCCTCATTTCAAATGGAGGCTAAAGAGGAAACTGGCTGGGATTCCGAAGGAGGATTTCAGGCATGTACATTGCATGCACTTCTGACAGGAGGGGAGCAGTTTGAAGGATGGCTTGTGTTACTGGCACGAGCACAATATTCCTGTATTATCTTTATTTTTTTTGCCAACACCCTACGTGCTTTGGAAGCACAGCGGCTCCAGACATCAGTGGGGCGGAGCAGGTAGAGTTATAAAGGCTTATTAATAAAAGGTTGCTGTATGAATCACAGCCACATGTTCCCCCCCTCCTGCTCTCCACACAATTTTTTTATTTTTCGGTTGTTTCTCAGGGGAAGTGAGGTGTTCCTCTTTTTACGTGGATACTTTGAGTACCAGCTGCGCGGCAGCTTTATCCTGTGACCCTTTCTTCCAGAGACAGTGCCTTCCAACAACTCTCCGTGTGAAAGGCTCCTGCTCTGCCCGGCAGCTGGAGCAGTGAGTGCTCCCAGCACGGGAGCCCTGACAAGGGGGCTCTTCTGCTGACTTCCACTGAGGTGTGCTAGATTCCAGTGTTTGCAGTGCCGCTCAGGAGAGCGGGCTGTGCCCAGCGCCGCCGGCTCGGGGACATCCCACCCGCCCGTGCTTTGACACACAGCCAGAGACAGACCCAGGAAAACCCCGAACGGCTTTACTTGGAAACCTCATCAAATGGAAACGAAACTGCTTCTGCTCTGACCGCACTCCCTGATAGCTGCAGAGGCTGGCCTGTCACTTCCTGGAGCTGCACCTACAGCAGGGCTTGGCTTAGCACTGCTTTGTGATGCAGGGAGAGACTGCACCCAGAACCACTGACATTCTGTATCCACGGCATTCCAAGCAAATCCCACTGTTGCAGCTGCCTGAACACAGGAGAGGATTGAATGCCTGTTGCTTTCATTTTCAAAGTAATGAGAAATCACAATCCAAACTGAGGAAATCAGAGCTGAAATGGCACTTTTCAAGGGGGCCTGTAACTCCTGGTGATCACAGCAGTAACTCTGGCCCCAGTACAACAACAGCCAGGGTCTCAAACAGAGCCTGGAGGTGTTGCACAACTTTATCTTAAAAACATTGATGTGAAAAAGGTTATTTGTCACTCACAATGGCTTAGGGAGAAAAACCAGATTACCTGGAGCAGATGCAGTTTGCCACTGTCTGGTGGGATCCATGGACCCACTGGGCCATGAGCCTGGTGAACACCTAGCCTGGAGACTCCTGTGGGGGTGGAGGAGAGAGCGGGGAGGGGGTGAAATGGGGCAGCAGAATAAGGCTATGTCTGAAGACTTAGAGATATGGGTGTACATAATAGTGAAAAAGGCTTTTTGATGTCTAGCTTAGCTGCCAGTTCTGGTAACAACATTGCAGTTGTCTTAGAACAGAAGGTACGTTGTTCACACTGTCCTGCTTGTGCTCTGATTGGAAAGTTTTGGGAGACACCTCCAGCTCAATGGGAAGAGGGCTTGCTCAGACCATCCTGTGTGAAAAAGCAGAGGCCCCTGTCTCACCCAGGACCCCCAGAAGCAGCCCCAGAAGTCAGGACTGAGTTAGAGCCTTTCTTTCAGCAGCAGCCTTTGTGTCTCATGGCCCTCCCGCCCAGCAGTGCTCCGGGGGGCTGAATGGTGGAGGTGAGGGGCTTGCCTGTGTGTGCCGGGCCAACAGCTCTGCTGGTGCTGAGCTCTGCTGTGGCAGCAGGCTCTGCACTGCCCACTGCCCCTCTGCCATGGAGCAGATGGCACAGGGAATGGCCAGAGCTTCCACAGGCCCTATTCTTCTGCTCCTGTCTCTGGCCAGGCACCTGGTCAGCTGAGCACAGGGGGAAGAGAGTCCTGATTTTGTTTGGCTCGCTGCTCCTCCATTTCACCCTCTTGTTTTTGTCCTGGCTCATTCCTTGGCTCCTCTAGGATGTAACTTGGCAGGAGCACAATGCCCAGTGCACTCACTTGGCAGCCCAGCTCCTGCTCCATGGTTTGAGTGTTGCTAAATGGATGATGCAACTGACTTCTGAATCCAGGCCTCTCTTGCATATTAAGTTACTGCTGCCTCCTCAATATGTTTTTCTGTACTATAGACAATTCCCTCTGGTCTTTCTTTCTGCTTTAGTGAGGATTATCTGCCCCATATAAAAAGCCTGTCAGAGCCGTCCAACATTTGGGCTGGTCCCTAAGAAAGTTAAGGGCCCACGAGGACATGTTTAAAAAGTATAAAACAACGTCTTTCTGTGCTGTCCTCCTCAAACCCCCCTTCTGCTGACCAGCTGATCGTGCTCATGGCAGTCAGCGCCCTCTCCCACTCCTCCTCAGCACGGCAGGAACACGCCAGGCTGTGTCCAGCAGCACCTCCTTTCTGCCTGCCTGGGCTGAGGGGGTGTCAGTGGGTGCCTGCCCTGGGCAGAGGGGCAGCCTCGAGCCCCCTGGCAGTCGCTCTCCTCCTTGAGCCGCGCGAGGCTTGCGAGCACGAGATTGCTGTAATATTGAGCAAGGTTTTCCAACACATGCTTTCCTCTGGCAAATCGCCACCCACAGCGCACTGTGCCAACATAACACTTTGACTTAAAGAGGGAAAACTGCCAGATAAATGTTTTAGTTGCAGGCCTGGTTCATTGTTGAATTCTAAAATCTTGGCGAAAGCCTTTGCCAGTGGATGGGGAAGCAGCCTTGCTGTTGATGCTGGTGAATAGGGACTAAAGCAAATGTGTTCAGGAATGACATTTGGTGGACATCACCCGCCAGCTAATTACGTTATGTTCCCTGTTTCTGCACCAAAGGCACGCAGAGCAGATCAGGAACAATGGAGTGAGAGACCCTTTAATTGTCCAGTGGTCAGCAAGCAACAGGATTTCTTGTGATTTTGAGATATAGATCAGCAGTCTGGGGGCTCTTTCTGAGCCCGCAATTTGCTTGCTCTGTAAGGTGATGATGTTTCATGGTTAGGGGTATGTCCCTGGCACCAAGCAGCACTTCAACAGGGCAGAGCAGTACTAGACTAGGGGAAAATCTACATTGCATTTGAGTCCCTGGAACAAGGGTGGAGCCCAGCTCTGTTCCCTGCCACGCCTGGAACCCCTGCGCTGGGGTATTGCCATTCCTGGGCTCTGTTAGCCATGAGCAGCCTCTCCAGCCACCCTGAACACACAGGAACTGGTGTGAGCACCATCCAGGCACAGTGTCACCCAGCACATCCTTCCAAAACAAGAGGCATTCACACTCCTTTGCTTCCCTCTGCCTGGGTCTACAAGCACAGAGGTGTTAGGACAGTCTGTGCTAACCAGAGGATTAGCAAGACCCAGAGAACCAGAGGATGAGCAAAATGTCAAAGAGTTAAGCAACTGGAAGGAAAAGGCTGAACTTCCCTGTCAAAGCACCACCTGCAATAGAAAAAAACAGACTACAGTAATTGTTGGTTTCCTAAAGACACCCTTGTTTGCATGGCCTATATCTTCCAGGGTAGCCACCTACACAGCTTTTCTTCTCAGGGATCATTTATTTTGTTTTCAGATCATTGTCTACGCTAATTGTCTTAAACAAGAGTAACTTCCTTTCTCTTTATCCCCTAGTGGTCTTGATAGGTTTTAATTACCTTTAGGTGGTTCCCCGTGTAATTGCACATCAAGTTCATTAATGATCACAATATGTTCACCTAATAGGTTTCCATTAAAATCCAATGGGTTCCCATCAAAATGAGTTATGGTAACTGACAGAAAACTCACTAAAATCCCAGTGTCTTTAGTTACAGTGAATTAAACATTGTGTCTATTAAGAAAGATAAAAAACAAATGCCAAGACAAAAAATCCATCTCACAAATTGATACATTTGTATGTACAGAGTTTGCAGAAATGAGCAAAGGGCTCTTACTGCTTTGAGCCCAGTTAACAGTGAAGTTTTGCCACCCTGACCATATCATTAAAGTTTAGATAAATTGGCAGAAAACCAAAAGCTAACTTCATTCCAGTGCATTACGCTTTCGGAGGAACAGAGAAGTCTGAATCCCTTGCTGATCTCACTTCAGTCCTTGTCACTGCATCTGGAGGCTGAAGAGGGTATTAAACCCAGTGTGTTTAACAGCAGCAGTAACTGGCTGTTCTGCCCCTCGTGTTCCCTACACCCTCAGTCTGGGTGTGAAAGGGACCTAATCAGAACAGTCCCTCAGCTCTTCTGAGGTGCAAACCCCAGTGCCAGACTGACCCGCCCCATCACTTTATTTTATGCCAGGACACAGAAAGAGCAGCTCAGACAGTTGTCCCAAACCTCACACTCCCTGTGAACGATCATCCTGGAAGATCAGCTTTTCCTTGCTTCCAAACAGGCCTCACTGCACAGGTTGTGCTCTGCCCTGCACGTGTGTTTGCAGCAGCTCTGCCCTGCTCCCTGTGAACCCACAGAGCACGTCTGCTGAGGAGCAGTGAGAGAGCACAAGGCTGGGTGTGCAGGGGGTCGTGCTGGGGGTGCTCAGGGAGTGCAGCCGAGTGGCAGCAGGTGAGAGAACGAAGGGTGAGGCCAGAGCAGATAGATGGAGCCATTCCTGGCCCTCCTTCCATCCCCGCACCTTCCACTGTGAGCAGATCCCACTCTCTCACTTGCTCCATGCCCTCTCACTTTCCCATCTCTCTCCCAGCTGCAATGACCTCCTGAGGTCCTCCCGCTCTGCTCTCTTGACCCGATCTCTTCAGTGACTGGCAGCCCAGGTGCTGTCCAGGGCTGGCTGGAAAAGAGGGGTCATTCCTGCATCTTAACTGGGAATATCTCGAGGCTCTGAGGTGATGTCAGCCCCGGGGCTGTTTGTACCCTCTCATTCCACCTGGATGTTGAAGGCTAAGAGCATCTTTGAGCTGACAAAGTGCCCAGGACCAACCTTTTCCTCGGTACCTGAGCTGCCCCTGCAGTGTTGAGCCCTGCTGAGCAGCTCTGCTGGTCTGTACGGGCTTCTGCTACAGCAAGCAGGACTTCAGAGAAAAAATCAAACTGCTCTAAATTCCAGTAAGCAAATCTGTGACTCTTCATGGCAACTCCACATTATTCCCAGGTTGTTTGCTATTTTCTCTGTTCTTCCTTCCCTGCTGCCTTCATTATCACACTGAATATCACCAGGGCAGCATGACAAGAATCTAGAGAGACACATTATTAGGACAGCCGTGTTCATACCTCTGAACTGCAGCGTTTGTTAACATTTCTGAGCTTGAAAAGGGCCGAGGATGGCAAAATCTGCTTTTCCAGATTAGAAAGATATATTTTAACAGCGTGTCTGAGCGAGATATAGGACTTCAAAGGGGCTGATAGTGACCATTCAGGGCCCTCCCTGTTGCTCTGGCACACAGGAAGCCCCTTGGGGTGGAACTTGAGGCATTTGAGGCCGGGATGTGGACACTTTAATGGGACCTTATGTGAGCTGTCAGAGGACACCATTTGTGATGAGTTCAGCTTCCATTTTATTGCCAGGGCTGTTTTCTGCCTGGGGGTGTGAGTTTGCAGGAGGGCTGCCGTGGGTGCAGAGTGCAGCACCTGCTTGTGTGCAGGGACAGGTCTGCTCTAGGACCAGACTGCCCTGCTCTGGTCCTGGGGCACAAGCATCTGCATCACCCTGGGAGAAACAGGGCTTGGCAGAGGAAATCCGGGCATTACTTTTCCTCTTTGAATTCCCTGGTGTGCCCAAGTCAAGTGTGCAGAGCTGCCAGACACAGCTTTCCTTTGCTGTCCCAGGCAGTGCCAGCAGCCCTTCAGGGCTGCCCAGGACCCTCAGCAGGAGACAGAAAGTGAACCGAGCTGGCTCCCTGCCACGGCAAAGCCTTTGTGACTGCTTCAGGCAGCTTCCTACAGTTCCCTTAGTGCCAAGAGGGGAACCAGAGGAAGTTCCTACAGACAGAAATGTGTTATTACTATTTCCTGTTATGAAAAGCCACCAAAGCAACAAATCTTAGTGGTTTCATTTGTTTATCTCAAAATGAACTAAGAAACTTAGATTTTTTTCCTCACGTGTAATTAAATTGTGATTTTTCTCTGCAGTTGGTGGAGGTAATTTAGCATTTTAATTAGCTACAAACACATCTGACCTGAGAAAGAAACAAAAAATTGTTTTCTGGCACTTACAGGTAAATAAAGTAGTCCTCTTCTCCTCTTGCCACCCAACATTATTCAGTGCTGCTAAAAGGTACCAGAATGCCAGCCTTGGAGATGAAATCTTCCTCCTGGCCCAGAGCCCATGTCTGTTCCCAGGGAAGGGAGTGCTGGTGCTGAGGTTCCTGTGCCGTGCTGGCCCTATCTGGCTGTTCCACTCAGTCACATCTAAAGAAGCCTCTGCAGGAGAAGGCAGTGAGTGGAGGACCCTGAGGGCAGTCTCCGGTTTGCAGAGCTGTCTTCTCCCCTCCTTCTCCTCATTCCTTCTTTCCCCGTGCCCTTCCCTCATTCTCTGGCTGCAGATGTTTCAAGGCCATCCTGACTGCACTGGTCTCCAGTTGGTCATATTTTTTGTTGACTGGCCTTTTTTCTTCCCAGGAACACATGCGCTTTGCTTTCTCTCCAACTCTGTCACTTTTTATTAACTCAAACAAAATTTAGGGAAACAAACACCTCTTTGAAAATACTTTCAGTAATTTGATATGATACTGTCTGAGAAATGCTGAAACCATCCAGGGCTCCAGGAGAGCAGACTGTGATGGTGTCATGGAGAGTTTTACAGCACGTGCAGCTGGGCCACAGCTCCTGTTACAGCCTGTCCAGGCTGGTGTGTCCAGCCCTGCTCTGCTCCTTGCCCTGCAGGGTGGCTGTTCCAGCAGGGATGGGAAGGGCTGTACGTCAGGGATGGGACAAGGCACATCACACAACTGCTTCCCAGCCTGGCTTCCTGGCAATCCCCATCCCGTTCAGGTGAGCTCATCTCATCTTGCAGGCAGTATTTTATACATCTGAAACTCTAATTTGGGCCAGACAGTTAACAGCCCCTGGTGTCCTTGCCAAGGAGGAGGGAGATCTGTACGAGCCGTGTGTGGAGCCCCAGCTCTGCTCCATTTGGTGTGAAAGAGCTCAGGTGATGCCCAGGCTCAGATGGGAGGTGTGGTTTGACACGTGAGTGCCAGAGCAGAGAGGAAAGATTACGATTTCATATTAACAGTTCTTGGCAGGCTCCAGAGTCTTCGGCTTTTCATAGTTTGCAGAGGCTCCAAGAACAGAGGCAAACAAAGGGTGAAAAGTATTCCATTCATCCCTTGAACAGTGAGTTCAGGGACACCCCTTATTAACTGAGTCAAGTGCAGAGCTCGGGCTCCAACCCTGGGCAGGAATGCTCTCTTCTGAGACCTGCCTTCCTTGGATCTTTGAAAAGAAGAAGAATGCTTTCTGCATGTGAAAGCAGTAAGTGGGATGGAGCAAATGCGGGGACAATCCAGGGAAACTCTGCTTTCTTGTCAAATTGGGCAGAAGATGTAAGTTTGTACATACCAGAACTGAAAGGCACTTGCACTCCAGAAAACAGTTCATAAATCTCCTTGTGCTCCACACCCTCTCTATAAAGTCCACAGCAGAGAATCCCTTTTTCATTGCCAAAGGAGACACACGCCAAAGAAAAGTTTTAAGGAATCATTGCTACCTGCTGAATCTTCCATAACCTTCCCCCTTTCCAGCACTGGGGCAGTTTCCATTGCTGTGACAAGTCTTGCAGAGAGAACATGTTCTGCAAAGCAGCAATCCTGAGATTAACAAAAAAAGAGAGTCTTCTTTATACAGATTATCCTTTGAGTTCAGCAGAATTATTGTGTATGTCGAAAACCTATCGGGGCAAGAAAAGCCTTTGGGCTCTCTCTAGCATGGTTTGCACCTCTGCCTCTGTCCCGTGGCTGTGGGAGCTCGGACCTGGCTGCTGGGGGATTCAGGAGGGATGACACCATGTGCTGCAGCAACACTTCCCATTGTTGTTGTGACATCCAGCAATACAAGAGCTTTGTTTGGCTTGAAAGGCACAGGTGCAAACTGATGGGGATTTCAAACCTTTGTGAGCAAAATACTTCTTCCTCTGCCAGCCTTGATATATCTGACGAGTTCCAGCCTTCAAAAGCAAAAGGCATCACCAGGCAGGAACTGTGCCCAGGCGCAGGAGAAGTGGCTCTGCTGAGCAGTGTTTGAGTGGAGTGATTTAGGGAATCTCTCTGTGTACAGCTGGTGAACTCTGGCTGAGGTTACAGAACTGCTGCGTGAATGTTTCAAAGTGTGTTGTTTCCACCAGTCACATATCTTTCAGATCAAGCATAATGGGGGTCCCTTACGTGTGAATAGGTCCCACTAATATGAGAAAAAGGAGGGTTGGAGCGCAGGCAATGGCTCAGATGATTCTGCCTGAGAGCTGCAGGGGCTGGAGAGCCAAATAGGACATAACGCTGGGCTTGAACACAGCGGGATGAGAAGTTAAGGAAGAACTCAGACTCCCCCCTGCACAGAGGAGCTGGTAAGGAACACAGCAAAGAGATCGTCCTCTCGAGTGTGTCCTTTACCACTCCAGGACCAGCCCCACTGAAGGATAACATTTGCATAGGAGAGGAAGAGAGAACTAAAGATACTTTTCTGTCCTTAGGAATGAAGAGCTATTTTCTGCTGTCTCCAAACACTATTCCTCAAGCATGCCTCTTGATGGCTTTCAACAAGCCACTGAGTTATTTTACACACTTAAAAAGCATTCCTGAAAACCACTTTTCAGTTGCACACATCATTTTTGAGTTGATGTAGTTTCTGCAGGCTCATGATAGGCTGCTACGGGCAGAGAGAGCTTCAAGTAGCAAGGTGTTGAAGGAGCAGACTGGCTTCTGTGAAGGAAACACAGTCCTTGAGGTACTTCAGCTCTGAAAGCTCTCTTGTCCAGTGGTAAGTACTGCTGGGAGTAATCAGCACAGCTAATAGCATGTGCTCACGGGAAAGATTTTGCTGTGTTTCCACATGTCTGTGTAAATCCAGGTCCAACTGAAAACAGAAGGGGAACACATTCCTTGGAATGAGCTCCCCAGGTGCAAATGGCAAAATCCAATCTGGGTGTTCCCAGGGTGGGTGACACTCACACAGAGTGAAGGTGAGCACAGACATCAGGGCTCCTTGGAGAGCTCCTCTCTGGAAAACAGACCCGTGGGATTGCTGCTGTGGGAAGGAAACCAGAGGGTGAGAGTTCAGCTGGTCACCAGAGAATGACAGGGAATGAGCACTGTGCACAGGCAGGAGGGCAGGCAGGGCCATCCAGTGTGGGATGCCAGCTCTGGGAATGGGCCCTTCTCCGGGAGCAGCCTGCCCGTGCCAGAGCTGTGTCCCGCAGGGCTGTGTGGTGCCCACAGGGGTGCCGTGCTCCCTGTGCCCCGCTGGCTGCAGCGCTGCCACCACACGGGGCTGGGCGAGGCCGGCACCGCCCCAGGGCTGGGCACACACAGGGGCCGGGCACCACAGCGCCGGTGCTCCAGAGCTGCACCCACAGGGCTGCTCCAGCCCCCACAGGGCTGCTCCAGCCCTGCCCAGCACTCCTGTCACCGAGCTCACTGTCACTGCAGCCACTGCAGCACAGACAAGCCCCACTAGAAATAATGCATAAAGGTTAATGAAATACTTGTAGCTATTTTAATGAGTGATTAATCTTTTATTACATACTGTTACACAGTCCAGCAGAGCAATAGGTTGCTTTTAATTGTAGCTTATCATTATCTATGGTAACTTCCACTGGTGTGCTGGTAACCATTTTGGACACATGCTGCTTATATATATAACAGGCCAACAAGTCCAATTCATTATTTATTAATGCCTTTTAAGCTGTGTAAAACTGGTACTGTAACATGAAGCATAATCAGGGCAGGTCTGCAAAGTATCTGTGATATTGCAGGACTGGCTGGGAATGCCTGAAAAGACAGCAGTGCTTGGCAGGGACTCACACAGCTGTCTGCAAGGGGAGTGTGAGCAGTGGGACTGGGGGGTTTATGGCACTTTGGGAGATTGGGAGTGCTGCCATGCTTATGTGGGAAGTGCCCAGCTCAGCCCGGTGCCCAGATGAATCCCTAAATGAACAGCTGAACTGGGTCAGCCCTAACAGACAGTGGCCTTAAACTCCACCTGAGTCATCTGCCTTTGGCTCTGAGGGAGGCAGGACACTGGCCTGATGAACCTCTGCTCTGGTCACACAGAGCTCTGAACTTGTGCCCAAACCTGCCAGTGCAACAAAGGAGTGTCTGTGGAGGCACTTCTGCAGCACTGAACCCTGCAGGGTCTCTGGGAGAGCTGTGCTGCATGTTTCCCACTGCAGTGGCAGCTCAAGGGTGTGTGGGACAGGAGGAGCCCAACTCCACTGAGATAACTCAGGGACTGTCCCTTATGCTCGTGGTTGGGTGCAGGCTCCCCCCCTTCTGCTTTCAGCGGTGCCCCAGGTTTATCTGGCAGCCCCTCTGGGTTTGCAAGGTAACCAGTGATGTGGATTTACACACAGCCTGGGGTTTGTGGGGCTGTTCTTGCAGTGCGACCATGCATGTGCAGTTTTTAGGTCTCTGTGCACAGAGAGCAGCTTTTCTCGTTGTTTGCTCTGCTTCAACAAGAGCTGGTGAAGAAACCTCGGAGCGTGAGTCACCGTCTCACTCTCTGGGCCTTGAAGTCACTTCGTAGAAAATGAAATGGGGAGGTACTGTTGCATCCCTCTGATAACTGTCTGCAAAGAGGCTGATGTGAGTAATGATCTAATTTTATCATCTTGTGGTTTGAAGAGGCATCAGGACTGGTTGCAGATCTGTAATTAGTGTTGGCTGGCAGAGGGTCTGTGACGCAGCCTCGCCAGTTCTGAGGCAAGATGGAAAACAGCCCATGAAGGGGACACTCAGCTCAGGGTGTTTATGGATCTGTCAGGCAAGTGCTGACACTGACTTCCCAGTTATTCTCCAGCTTTGGTGTGGCTGGAATTTGCCACATGGTCCTTAAGAGCATTGAAGAAATGACTCGGGGCAGGATTCACACCATCAGGATTACTTCCATGTGTTTGTTCCAAGCCCAGCTTCCGCTGCTTTGCAAGTCCCAAGGTGTTGTAGGGATGAGGATTCCTGTGGAGTGTGGGGTCCTTGTCCTGTCCAAGAGCCTGGAGACAGCGGAGTGAGGAACAAGGATACTGGAACCTGTAAAACCAAATTACAGCTCTGCCTTAGGAGCAGCCTTTCCAACACATTCCTTTTCCTTCAGACTCGTCCCAGGTCACACAACCCTTCTGCTTCTGCACCCCTTTGAGGAGTGTATTTGTTACTAATCCCAGTTCAGCATGCATTTTTTTCCTTGTGTCATCCTGCAATTTACTGCTTTTGAGAAAGCACGGACTGATGTGGTGCTGAGAACAAGGGCAACACCTTGGATGGCCAGAGTGTGCCAAGAAAAGGATCTCCTTTTGTTCTGGAGCTGGGGAGAAAGCAGCTCCAATTCAGCAGGCAAAGGACACTCTAGGTCTTAGAGAATAAAGTGCAAACCAAGATGTTGTTATTTCAGAATCATGGACCCAGTTCTGGACCTTGTCTGAGATCTTCTGAGTCCTGGGATTGTTTCAGGAAGCCTTTCCTGTTAGTCCTGGGTCCCATCAAGCAGTTCTCAGTTCCCCCAAACATCTTTGTTTAATGTTTCACTAAATATCTGTGGATGGGTCTCATTTTTGTGCTGGAAGGTGCCACGTGGAGGGAAAAATAGAAATACACAGAGCAAATGGCCTCTCAAAGGTGCACCTACTGCTCTGCTCAGAGGGCTCAGGGTTGAGGTGCAAATGAGAAGCACCAGGGTCTCACCACCCCCTCCAAGTAACATTAAGTATCAATAATGGAAGTGCTTACAGATACCCTGTACAATTCAACCCTTATCTTTTATTTATAGCTGACAAAGCTCAGGGAAGGAAAAAATATCATCATACTTTAAATAATAGAAGATAGAGGTATTAAAACTACCCAGGCAGTTACAGTAGTTGCAGAAATGTCTCCCAGCAGACCCGAGTGTGCGTACACCGACTGCATTTTTAATTTTTAAAACATATTTCTTTCAAAATTATTCAGCAATACAAGAAAGCCACTTTTATGGGGTGATAAATTACTGTAATAAAGTGTCTTTTGTCCAAGCATACAGACAGAAAGCCATTGCAGGCAGCAGAGGCAGGCATGAGCCCCCAGAGAGCCCAGACCCATAAGCAGAGGAGCATGTTGATTTGTCTCACATGTTTTTAATTATTTTTAAAGCATCCTATCTGGTTTTTAACTGCAATTTTGCTTTCAGTTAACATTTATACGAGGGTTTGATGTCTCTGTGAGTTTTGAATGCAGTACTAGACCTTTGCACTGGTTCCAGAGAGCTCTGCTGCCCCTTCCCTGCAGCCCAAGCTAAACGACAAGGTACCTGTCATTTACGTGCAATTAGAAATACTTTGATAAGATTTATATTCCTTTGAAACTTTAGAAACTTCTTGTAAGTGTTAACTGAACAAGGAATCATGAGTGATAATTAGGGGGCTGATGCAGCTCCCTTCAGGGCCAGGGTGTTTTATCACAGCCACATCCATCATTTCAGCCGGCTGCTGGATGATTACGGATGCAAGTGCAGTCCCTGGCTTCTCAGTGGACTGAGTGCCAGTGGACATGGGGCTTTTCTCTCCTCCCTCTGGACAGGAGTGTCACACTTGCACCCTTTGCTTCTCCATTAATCATCAGCATTGTTGTTTGGTAAACCTGAGTAGATTCCCTTTAACCCCACTCCTAAATACACCTATATCCCTGTTCTGCACGTAATTCTTGCCCCCAAAGCTATGGTGTTTGAACTTCACAGAATAAAGTACATTTAATTGGACCTATTATTTTCTTGCAGAGGCAAAGCCTTTCAGATCAGGCTTCAGCCTCTCTGTGCCAATGAAAATACACATGCCTAATTATTTCCATTTTTCAAAGAACCTCAAAGGCAGCTGATGAAAGGAATCTTTTGCAAAAGCTCACAGCAAACAGAGTGAAGTCACCTAATGTGCAGGGAGAGGAAGCAGTGATCTCCTCCTGTGTGCACAGGGCCCTGGGAGAGGGTGTCTGGAAAAGAACACTGTTGGGAAATGGTTGAATTCATGTCACCAAAGAGGCTTTTTGGGGGGTTAGAGCTTTAGGGGCATCAAGTCTTTTGGAATAGGACAAAATGTTTTACCCTGCTGCTGACACCTGTGCTCACAGCCCATTGCCCAAATTATTCAGGTGTGTTTCTTCCTCAATTTGAGAACAATTCTCTTCAACTGCAGTTTTTAATCTAACACCTTTGGCTTCACTGACCCTGTACTTTTCCTTCTCTAGGTGTCACATACACACAGTGAGCCAGAGCTTGCTGTTGCCCTGCAGAGCTCTCAGCTTAGGGTGCAGTTGTGTTGTTGTCAGCAGAGGGTCAGTGTGAGTGGTGGCTCTGCAGAGTTCTCTCTCTTCTCCCAGCAGTGCCCAGTGCAGCCCAGCAGCCCAGGACAGCCTCCCCAGGGCTGTTATCATCGCTGCCATCTCTTGGCCTCTCCCATGTGTGTGAGCCGAGACTCCTTCCTGCTCTATTTCCGAGCCAGGTGCTGTGATTTGAAGGGTAGCACAAGTTTCCTCCACTTAACAGAGGCTGAAAACCACTCCCTATTATTTTTATCTTACTCAGCTTTTAACATGCTCCTGGTCCCTTGGAGCATGGCAGCACTGCTTCTGTCCTCTGCTGTGGGCAGAGCAGTGGCTTCCCCAGGGCAGCACACAGCCCTGCTCTGTACCCGTGGCTGAGGTGGGTATGGGCTCCCCACACACAGGAGCTGATGGAGGGCAGAGAGGAGCACTCGGGGCTCTCCCTCTGCAGTGCTGAGCCCTGGATTCACTGCCCTGATGGGCCGTGACACTGTCACTGCTCACTGAGCTGGGAAATGTGGGCCGGCCTGGTGAGGCATGGCTGGGTCCCGGGGGACTCACAGCCTGCCGGGCCAGGGAGCCTTGGGACAAGTGGCCACAGCACCCCTGTAGCACAGCACCCCTGCACCACAGCACCCCTGCACCACAGCACCCCTGCGCCACTCTGCCCAGGGGGGCAGGAATGGAGCGCTCTGCTGCCGTCCTGCCCTGAGGGAGCTGCAGACCTTGCTCCACACCCCTCAGCAGGGGCAGGGAACCCCCAGCCAGGAGCATGGGAGGGAATGGGATCTCATGAAGTGCCGGGTGGCCACCCAGCTCTGGAGGGAGAAGGGAGCAGGGGGAACTCATGGCCTCGTGCAGTTTTCATACAAAATAGAGGAAGAGCAGCCCCTGGCCAGCTCTCCACATACACCAGGTCACTGCTGGTGTTACCTGGAGCTGCTCCTTCTCTCTCTTTGGCTGTCAATGGAAGATTGATGCAGCTTGGAAGCTTTTGCCCTCCGTCCTTCAAGGACAGTGTTTATTATGAATTTATTACCCTCAGAGGGCTTGGTTTGGGCCTAGTCAAAGAGTTTCGTAACAACAGAACACACTCGAAATGAAACAAAGGCCAAACTGATTTTTTGGTCAGCCTGCAGTCATTTGCTCAACTTTTATTGACTTTGTCTTGACCATCAGAGAACTTTTCTTCATCTGGACTTAAGCCCAGCTGGACTTAAGCACATGCTTAAAGCTAAATATGAGTTAAATTACTGTGCTGAATCAGGGCTTTTCTTCTTTCTGAGTTATTTTGCTGTGAATGCATTTTTGGTGCACATGAATATCAACTGAAGCTGTTATGCTAATAAAGTTGAACCTCCTGATTTTAATATTCTACATTTCTTTTCATTCTACATGGAGACGATGATGACTTCTTTTGTATCTGAGATTTACATGCAGTCCCATATTTTAACAGTGACACATAATTTACATGTGATTAGATCAAAGTATTTACTTCCACGAGTTTTAAAACAACAAAATTTGATATTGAATATGCCTATTTTCCACACCTTTTAAGTGAATACAGAATAGAAATAGCAGCTTGAAGCAGCAGAAATTTCAAGAGATCTGAGTTTAAGGAAGAGGTTTCACTGCACTCTCCGCCTTTCAACTGCTGCTGTCATGGCTGGGGAGTGAAAGTGGCAATGTTTGTAGAAATGTTTCATGAAATATTTCATAAGTGCAGTTTAAATTACTTTTTAAGTTGGGTAATCTGCCAAAGCTTTACATTGTTAACTGAGAAGGAGAAATTGCTGCAGAACTGACTAGAGTGCTTGGGAAATGAGAAAGCAATTCGGGCCGTGAGTTCACTGTGCTCCCCTCAGAGAGTGCATTCCAGAATCTCCCTGCCTGGAAGAGATTAGCATGGTTTCTGAGTTGCAGGGGAAATGCAAGTACACCTGCATGGAGATGAACCCAGACACCCTCTCATCCCAACCAGGGTCCACACTCCTTTGGCAGAAATTACTGCTGAGTGACAGATGTCTTGTGCTGCCCATCACCAGTGAAATGCAACTGGGGAAATTCAGAACTTCTGAACCTGCTTTTTCTGATTCTCTGTGCTTGAACCCTCCGTCTGCCAGTGGGTGAATTGTCCTGATGGGTCGTGTCGAGTCCTCTGTGTGTGTTTCATTCCAATCTGGCTTGGTGAGTCCTGCAGGGATCTCAGCTGGGAGTGCTGGGAGTGCTGGGAGCAGTGGGAGCAGTGGGAGCAGCCCCTCAGGCACTCACAGCAGCACTGCTGGCCCCGGGGCTGCAGAGAGGACAGTGCCAGGGGGGCTGTCCTGCAGCCCTCTGATGGATGGGAATGGTCTGGGCAGTTGCCTTGCAGGAGCAACCCTTCCCCCTCAGCCTGGCTCTCTGGGGGGGGATCCCTGCACCAGGTACTGGACACTGTGCAGAGCTGAGCTGGGCTGGGCTTGGATTTGAACTCTGAGTGAGCCTAATTCGTCTGTCTCACAATTCCTCTCGTAACACAAGGGAATCATCTGTCTCCACTCTCTGCCCAGGCACGAGGAGCAGATAATTAATTCTCTGGGGTAGGGATGAGGCTCTGGGGAGGCTCTGGAGGCAGAGTCCTGCCCTTGGAGAAGCAGGAACAGCTGCACTGGCCCTCCTGGTTGGGGATTTTTTTTTCAGCTTACCCAGATAATAAGATCCTTTCTCCTCTTAACCTCTTACCTAGAGTAATTAGGGGTAAATTAGGGGTAAACTGAGCCGGCTGCTCTGTAAAGAAAGATGTGTCCTTAACCTGGTAAGAACAGCTCCTTAAATATTAAGCCAACGGTGGGAAGAGTGGTCTGAGTCTGTCTGAGCCAGGTGAGCAGGGGAGCCTGCGAGACTCACCTGGCTCAGTGTGAACACCACACAGTGCTTTGATGAGATTTCGTCTGCTGAACAGGCTCTGTGAAGCAACAGCTCAGTGAGATAAGTCCTGGCCAGAGCACAGTGCCCATCCCTCCCTCCAGCCCTGCTCCCAGGGCCCATCAGTGCTGCCCACGCTGGTCCCACAGCCCTGCCCTGCCCAGGCTGCTGGTGTGGGTGAGTGTGTGCCCCCCGTGCGTGGGCACAGTCATGCTGGGGAACCAAACCCAGCAGTCTCTGGGGAGCTCTCATGGGAGCAGGCACAGTTAAATGGATCACAGGACACTTTCCACCTCTATTATCTGATTTCCCCTGAATGCATTTGTTCAGGCTCTGCTACTGTTGTTTGGTGACAGCTGTGCTCACTGAACCATTTTCTAAATGCAGAGCACATCCAGTTAACCACTTCACCTGGTACAGCAGGGTGAGGGTTGGGCTGGGGAGCTCCCCCGGAGCTGCCTCTGTGGGAATTACTGTGGGAGCACAGGGTAAGGCTGGGGCAGAGGGATCAGATGGACTTTTTAACGCCACCATTGCGGTGCTGTGGACCTGGGGCTTTTCTATGCAGGCCTTTTGTGTGTTTTCTTTCTTTCCCACAGGCAACTAGCAGACAAGATAAGCTGCTACTGCAGCAGATGACTTACATAAATGTTAATGAGCATCTAATGTGTACATAATTTTCCTGCAAAAGGTGATCAAAGGTAGGAGGGTTTTGACAGGCCTCATTCCAGGGAGCAAAGTGAGGCAATCTCAGGCCCAGGGGCCAGAGCTCAGCACTGGAAATGGTGCCTCCAAATGCAGCTGCATCCTGGTTCCATTCGCCTCTTTCAGGTTCCCTTTTTAATCTCTGCCTCAGCTGCCTTTCAAGTGAGCAGGATTTTTTTCCCCATGAAAGAAGTATTACTCTCTCGGGCCCATTTTTCAGTGTGTTGCTGCTGGAGCAGCTTCAGCCGATTCCCATCTCCTGCTGCACCACCCACCTGCCCGATGCCGGGAGAAGCAGCAGCACGTGGGCAGACCTGGGGACACGTGTCCCTGCTCGTGTCATCCTCGTCCTCCTGAGGCAGGTTGGGTGGCTGCAATGAAGCCCTTTGCTGTCAGACAGAGCACAGGAGGATGTGGGACACATCCCTGAATTTCGTGAGGGAGTGAAGGTGTCTTGAGCACAGCATCCAGCTGTTCCCACTGACCGTCACTGGTTTGTTGTGGGCAGTGTCAGCACGTCCAAGGACTAGCAAGGCTTTGGATGCTGAGCTCCTTCAGCTCTCCTGGCACCTTGCAGGGCAAGGTTAATGCTTGGCTTGGCTGCTCTAAACCCTGGTGGTGCCGTGTCTGTTGTGCCTGACTCCTCCCTCCCACCAGTCTGCTCGAGACACGCTGTCTGCTCACTGAGCTTCGGTGACCCCCCTCTCTTCTGGGGGTCCCCCTTGTTCCTCAGCAGAGCTGAAACTTCCCGACACCTCCCCGTGGGAAGGCCAGAGCTGGGGGGCTCAGTTTGGTGGCATTTCAGCTCAGGGCTGCAGCCTCCAGTGCGACAAACGCCAGCTGGACTGATGTCTGTAAAGGCTCTACAGCACCATTAACCGAAAGCAGGGCTTTTCCTCCTGGTTTGCCTGCTCCCTGTAAGGGCAGGGGAAGGAAAGGGGACCCTGCTGAGCCCCAGCTGGGAGAGCCCAAGCACTCCCTGTCCCCTGTGGACCCGCCAGACTGGAGCGGGAGGCCCTGAGTCACCCCGGCTGGTGCAGATGATTAGAGGGACACAAACGATTTAAACATCCCATTTCCCATTGCAAGACGTCCGTGACCCTGTAAGGCAAGATCTGGGAGATTAATTATTGCAAATACTGTTGTCAGCAAATTATGCCTCTTTCTCTGTTGTCCCTGATCAGATCAGGATAATTACATTTACGCTTTGAAATGACTGCGGTAGTAATGAGGAGCTCTTGGTCTGCAGTTTGTTTGTGACAGGAAGCTGCCAGCCTGCACAATTGAAGTTTGCCTCGCTCTGCTTTGACATGCAGTACACGTGGTAGCACTTCCCTTCCCAAACCAGGGCAGTGTAACTCATGGCATAGGTGCAAAAGCTGGTTTATGAGCTCATAACTCCCTTTATGGAACATTCTTTCAGGGTGGCTAAGAACTTGCCGGGTTGTGATCATTCCTACCAGTAAACTGGTATTCCTGGGATGTTCGCTGCAGGCTAATGTCAGAGGAACATTTCATCCCTCAAACAACAGCCTCTGCATGGTTCAAACACTTTTCTTTGTAGTGAAAAAAATAACAGAGAAAAAAAAAAATGAAGCATTAGTCCTTTTTCTTAACAGAAATACTTGGAACATTTCCACTAAAAACATTCCCTAAGAAAATGAACACTTTCCTTCCAGCTCTCTGATAAGCACATTTTGCACAGACAATACTCCTCATTTCCTGCTCACTTTATGACCAGTCCTGGGTCTGACTCATTCCTGTCCATCCCACCTGGCCACTGTTTTCTGGTAAGAAAACAGGCCCATAGATGTGGGAGTGACCAGTTTTTCTCTCCAGAGGGCACGGGACTCTTGTTCTTGTCTGTGGTTGTATTTTCAAGTTTTTTATTGAAACACAAATAGCCCTGAACAGCTCTGCTCTCCCAGGGGCTGATGGCTGACTGCAGAGGGACAATTGTGCTGTTTCTCTGCAGGTAGTGAGCAGACACCTTCCAGCTGGAGCAGGAAAGAGGGTATAGGGGGGTGTGTGAGCTTGGGCAGCACAGTCATCTCTGCTGGTAGGTCTGAGTTCTGACAGGAGAACAGGAACGTGCGACTAGAGAGAAGGACCTGCATGTGATAAAGGGCCAGGCCTGGGAGGAGATGGCCACGTCGGGGGGTTTGGTGAGGAGACAGCCCTTGCCGTGTCCTGCCTGCCGCAGCACCGCGCCGTGCTCCCGCGGGAGCAGGGCAGGGACGCACCTCCCACCCAGCTCAGGTTTGGAGGCGGCAGATTGGTTTGCCTCCTGGTGCTCCCTGGAGCAGTTCTGATGTGGCAGGCTGCCTCGTGCAAATGAGCCGAGCTGCAGCTGGGCAGCCCAAACAGGTCCCAGTTCCTCCCACAGCCCAGAGCTGGCTTGCAGGTGTCCTGTGCCAAGTGCCAGCCCGCTGGAAACTGCCACCAGGAGCAGGGTGGCAGCCAGAGCTCCCTGGACCAGCAGCAGTGGCTCCGTTCCCCATCTCTCGTTCCTCTGTTCCCAGCTCTGAACGAGCTCCTCTTGTTCCCAGCACTGTGACACTCTGGAGCCAGCTCCTCTCGTTCCAGCTCCTCTCGTTCCCAGCACTGTGACATATGCTGTCTTAATGCCTCCGGCAAAGTGGGATCAGCCTGGCTCTTTCAAAAGCCCTTTCATACAAAGGGCTGACATTTTCTGTGCTTTATTCTGGAGCTGGTTTGGGTTGTTAAAAATTATACCCAGTGGGTAGGAGCTGCCCTACCTCCAATTGCTTGTGAGGCTACTCTGTATTTTACCAGTCTTTTTTATTTTATTTTATTTTGGTGTAAGGAGAGGGGAACATTGTTTTGAAACAAGTCTGTAACAGGACTGTAACAAGGCATTGCAATAGATCCAGAAATGTGCAAGTGGTAAATAAATACCTGTCTGAAGAACAAACCACCCCCGGCACCTCAAGGACAAGGCCTCCAGCTGTTCAGTTATTCAGCCTGGATCATGGGCTCCAGCTGGAATTTCTGTTCCACCAGCTTAATTTTACACCATTTTTATACTGGCTTTTGAAAAATGTGTATTTATTCTCTCTCTGCTTTCCCCCATTAGCTGTAAATGCCCTTCAGGGGGTCACACTCTCAAGTGCACTTGTCTTTCTAGAGCTGTGCCCAGCACTGCACTGGGACACTGGACCCAGAGAGAAGGCAGGAGGCAGGCCCAGGCTGGGCCTGAGTCCAAACAGTGGGGACAGCAAACGTCTCCTGTTCTGTCTGAATGTCAGCACACAGACACAGGGACACACGCAGGACAGCCACCAATGCACTGCAGGGCTCGGTGCTCCTCTCCCAGCACCCCCTGGCAGCGCTGGATGTGCTGCCTGCCTGCTCCTGGGACCTTTGTCTGCTAAGGTTTTATTCTCTCACTTAGTGAGCAGCTCCTCTCCATGTCCCTTGCAGAGAGGCTGGTGGGGGCATTTGCACAGCAGGGACAGAGAAACCAAGCAAGGCTGTGGGAGAAAAGTGCTGAAGGAACCCTCTGGCAAGTCAGGTCAGGTGTCTTCCCAGGATTTCAAAGGGACACAGTATTGGAGTAATGGTAGAAATACCCTGGCATTAGGGTAAACCACACTGGGCTGGGAAGTGGGGTGTGCATGAGGAGTGTGAATCATTTTTCCTGGGAAGTGGCATTGTTTGGGCCCTGTGACTCCGTGCTGGCCAGAGCACGAGGGCACAGCAGTGACTAATCTGCTCCTGCCCCTGTGCCTGTTCTGGGAACACAGTGCTGTGTCACAGTGGGGCTTTCACTTCTGTTCTGCACGACTGTTTCAGACTCTCTGATTCCATACATTGATCACAGATATTCCAGACAGCAGCTCTGCTCTTCTGGGGCCAGGGTGACATCAGCCACGGGCTGGTTCCTGGTGCCCAGCCTGGAAGAGCCTGTAAGCAGTGCTGGCCTGAGTGCCTGTGTGGGTGAGGGACAGCTTAGGCTGGGGAGGGAGTGATGGTGCTGACTCAGGGGACTTTGAAAATATCTTGTCCTAACCACTTAGGAAGGGAATGCTCTCAGAATTCAGTCAAATAAGTGCAGAGCTGCCCCACAGGGATGAGTCAAGGGGAATCTGGACTGCCCTAAGTGGTGAATGCTATTGTGGAGGACAGCACAGAGCAGCCTGGGGCTGTGCTGTGGGGCTGTCCCTGGCTGTTCACCCACAGCCTCAGCTGAAAACACAGTCCTGTCCCTTCCCAGCACCTGTGCCAGGGACAGTGTCACAGGCTCCTCAAACTCCCGCCCTATAAGACACAATGAGGAGAACCCCCCTCGCCTGCTACCTACGGCACAAAGGCCCCCTCACTGTGTGTCCCTGGCACCACGTCTCCTCCCAGTGTCCCTCTGTCTGGCTTGCAGGGAAGCATTCTGTCCCTGAGGGAAGGCAGCTCCTGTCATTAAGGGACTGAATCCTTGGTTTCCTCTTTGGCTAATTCTTGCATCAGCTCAGTCCCATGGGCCATGTAGAGGACCCGAAGCTAGAAAGGGTTGATTTGTCTTGTTCTTGCATTGTCTGATGGCTGTTGCCCATTTATACCGTGCTCTGGAGCTTTAGTGCGTCCACTCCGGTCCATTAGATCACCCCACTGAAGTGGAGAAAATGAAACGTGTCCTTTCTTTGGCAGTGGCTCTGTAAATAGTAGGAAAAGAGGAGAATTAGACCCTCCCCGGTAGGGAGATTGCTCTAACAATTATTTACTTTGAGCAGGCATATCTATATTAATTTGCTTTGGGTTCGCTTGATTTTCTTGATGAAGATTGCAGCAGACGAGCTTTGGAGGAGAGCGAATTGCTTAATGGCCGTTCAATACCGGGGTATGTCCTGCCTTCCTGCATTTGTAGGGGTTTTTAATAGAAATACATAGTTTGGGATGAATGAAATAGGAATGGCAATGTGTGTGTGTCTGTGGGTACGTGGCCAAGCAGCATCCTCTGTTCCAGTGAGCTGGTGAGGGGGGCAGAGCTGCTCTGCTGTCCTACGTCTCCCTTTCACAGACATGTGAGTATGTGTTGCAATTTCCTAGTGGAAAGTAGGAAAGAAGTTACCACACACTGTGCAAAAGGAGGATTGTTTCTACCTGAAACAATCCATGGGGTTACAGCAGTTCAGCTGCACGTCTAAACACAACAGATTTTTGTGTCTCCCCTTTTGACCTGGCATATGGAAAACCTTAGGTGAAATATTTTCCAGTGACTCTTTGTGTTGAAGTGTGATTCTGTCATTGCCCTCCTGAATTTCTGTGGTCCTGGCTTTTTCTTTTCATCGTTCAGGTGCTGAGCATACAAATCAATAAGTTGTTGTTGACCCCTTTGGGAAATTCAGTAGCTATCAATGGGATTCAATGAGAGGTTTGCAGTGGTTTATTCTAACATTCAGTAAGACTTCAAAAGCATCTTTGCACTAAGCTTTAATTTCAGACTTTCCTTCCAACTTTGATTTTCACTGGTGAACAGCTGAGGTGGGGAGGTAAAGCAGGAGGCTGGGCTGGTCTCAGAGCCCTGTGTGCACACAGACACACTCGAGCAGTGCCCAGCCCAGCCCGGGTTCCAGGCTGTGACAGAGCAGAGCGTGTGCAGGAGCTGTGTGTGGGGCTGGGGAGCCCTCAGCCCACGGCCCTGCAACTGGAGATGGGACACAGGTCCCTTTTTCCGCTCCTGGGTCGGAGCCCAGCTGCCCTCCTGGGGAACACAGGTGTCACTCAGCCCTGACTGGCACCACTGCTGGAGTGCTTCTGACTTGACTAAAAATAGGCAGTCTGGCAACGTCCAGAGGGACCCAGCTCTCCCCAGGTCTGTCGTCGAGCTCCACAGAGCAAAGGGACACTTTTGATGATAAATTCCAATGGAAAGAACTATCTTAGCCTATGGGAATTTTCCCTTCAGCATCCAGGGAAACAGCTCCTCCCCAGTCATGCCTGCCTTGCTCAGTAGGATGAGGATCTGGCAGAGCTTCCTTGTCTGGGACTTCATGGTAGCTCTTGCAGCCTCATTGTTAACATTGAGTGCAGCAGATGAGCGTTGGACCAGAGATCCCACTGTCCCGTGGATCAGGGATCCCACTGTCCCATGGACCAGAGATCCAGCTGTTCCATGGCCCTGGGGCTCTCCAGGGGGGTTGCCAGCACTTTCCTCATTCTGTACAAGGCTGTGACTGAGCCTCCCTTGGTCCTGCCCCCACCCTAAGAGGTCAGCCTTGAAAAATGCCAAAATAGATGCTTCAAAACTTGATCCCAAGGTGACAGGTGTCTCAGAAATACCAAACTGAACCCCTTTAAGTTCATTTTGTCCTGTAAGCTGGAATGGACCAAGCTAATTTCAGCATTTTATAGTGTCATCTTCAGTTTAATACACAAATTACTTAATGTGGAGTTGTGACTCCAGGAACACACTGCTGTTTCCTGTCCTGGTCTTAGCAATATTGAATTTCCCCAGCCCTACCAGGACTCAGCTCCTCATGCCAATCACAGAGATTGGTCATTAAAAACGGGAGAGAAGAAAAAAAGGAGCTGTTCCTGTAAGCCCTGTGCTGCAGCTGATGGGAAAGGCAGGAAGGAGGAGATGGGCTTTGCTCCTAATCAGCCAGAGACACTGCACAGTGCAGAGACAAACCTCACTGAGCTGCAGACAGGCCTGAGCCACATCCCGGCTCCCAGAGAGCTGAGGGTGTACCTGGACCTGCCTCACCCCACCAGGCTGTGTCTGCAGGAACGAGGTCTGTGCTCAGGAGCAATCCTGATGTTGTTGGCACATTCTCCCTCTCTCCCCACAGTTCTCCCACTCCCCAGGGTGGTTCCCCTGCCCCAGGCACGGGGACCTCTGCTCGGTGGAGCACAGGGAAGGTCAGGCACGGCAGTGAGGGAGACAGCACACTGATGGGATGGGAGAGATGTTTTGGTTGGAGTTTAGGGAGAGCTTTTTGCTCTGTAGGCAGCAAGACAGCCCCGTGCCCTGTGCTGTGCCAGGACAGTGCCCAGGCTGCCAGGGGCTCAGGGGGCTGCAGGGGCACGCTGGGCACACCGAGGGGCTGCGGGAAGGGCCATAGAGCAGCTCTACAGGAGCAGCAGAAACACTCAGCCTGGGGCCCCTAGAGCAGGTAGTGGGAGCACAGCAGGCACTGCTCTACTTTGACAAGCACAGGGAGTGATTAATGAGCCAGGGAAAACAGGGTGACACATGCAAATACTAGAGATCTACAGAGGAAATTCTGAGGATCAAGTCCACCTTTGTAAACAGAAATATCTCTATTATTGCGGAAGACAAGGAGGGAGCAGAGAAGCTCCGTGACTTCCCAGACAGCCTCTAATGATACTTTCTGCAGTTTGCATCAATCCAGATTAAGCTTTGGGCTGACACAGACAGCTCTTAACTAGGCTGTCCTCCAATGGAGTTGTGTGTTCCCCCGTGCCCTGCTCTCCCCGCTGCTGAGCTGGGCTCCACGCCTGACACAGAGGATCTGCACATCCCTTTGAGCAGCTCCCCTGCTCCCTGCTGGCCGTGCCAAACGAGCTCTGGTTTCAGTGCCATCGGGAGCTGCTCTGATGGGGACAGGCCTTGTGTGGCAGGAAGTGGGTTTGGTCTGTAACTTTAGTTGTTCCAGGCAGAAATTGGAGCAGCTCAGAGAACTGCTGAAGGAGGCATTCTTGGTCTCCTAGGATGCCTCTGCCAGTGTAAGGCCACTGACACTGCCAGCCCCTGAGAACAACTGCTTCAGTGTGGGCTGGGCCTTAAAAAGCACTCCAGATTTGGGAAGCAGCGTCAAGCAGAGCTGTGGTCAACGGGAAATGCCACTGTGGTGGCCTGGGATGGGGATGTGCTGAGCTGGGGCAGGATGAACGGTACAGAGGTTCTACCTCTGTGCTGAGAGCAGGGAATGTGGCTCTTGGTCTCTGTCAGCCCTGACAAATGCAGTCAGGCTCTGCAGGAGCTGCAGGGGGCACAGACCAGCCCAGGTACTGCCCAGCTGGGCACCTGAGCTGTGCCCCAGGGGCACCGCTCACCACAACTGCTGCTGCCCAGCAGAGCGCCAGGCACTGTGCTCTCCTATGGAGAGAGACTCCATCGGCGCCTCCAAAGAGGGGATCAGAAATTATTCCTCTGCTCTCCATCTGGGGAGGAAAGCCTTGATCTCCAGCACGCGGTCACACACTGGAAACAGTTTCCTGCCAAAACAAACTTTTGAAAATTTCCCATGTTGCACGAGAGGGGAGAAGCTTTAGTATGAGCTTTGAGAGCTGCCTTGGAGTCCATTTCCTTTAGATAGCAAACACAGATTTGAATATCTGTACTTCAGTGTAAGTAGGGTTGATAATGGGGAAGCTCCTTGAGCCATACTGCTCCGGGGGACTCACCCACAGACAGTCGTGGATTCATTTGCATCAACTCGAGTCTTCGCCCGGCGCCTGCTGCTCATACAAGTTGCCCCAGGGGTCTGTGGGGCCCTTTCCACCACAGCACAGTGCAAAAGCAGGACCTCGGCACAGCCTGGTGAACACGGAGAATTGTTCTGGGGCAAATGGGGACACGGGGAGATGATTGAACATGTCATGTGTCAGTCAGGGAAGGCCATACCTGTAGCAGATGAGAGAACAAAGTAATTGACTTTTCCAGGCTCTGTTACCTGGAAACTTTCTCCCAGCTGGTGTGAGCCTGCAGGAACACACAAGTGTTGGTAATTGCGATCTGCTCCGTGCACATGCTGCTGAGGTGAAGCCTTCTACTTCTTGAGGAGGCACAAGCTTGGAAGGGTTCTGGGCTTGATTGTCATTCTAGACAAGTGTATCCTGACATCCTTTCCTTTTTACTATAAATCAGAAGCAAAATGAATAAATTAGTTATTGAAGTTCCTTGTGGGCTTCATTGATGCGATTGCAGGTGGAAAAGACAGGTAACATAACCAGAGGGAATTGGTGTCAAGGCTGCTCCTTACAGACCCAGATTATGTCACCAATCAGCTGGTGAAATAAAGAGATTTCCCGCGTATATTTAGTAAATCAACATGACAATGTCATATACAATCGGAGTTAATTAGGCAAACCCTCTTGCTGTGTAGAGCTTATCTCATGCCTTAGAGGTAGAGAGGCTTCCGTCACCACTGGGCTCTGCAAGTGTCAGGGGGAGCTGGTTGCAGCTCATGTTGAGAGGCACCTGCAGCCTCCTTCTCCTCCTCCTCCTCCTCCTCCTCCTCCTCCTCCTCCTCCCTAGGTGCTGCTCAGAGCAGCCCCCTGAGCTTGGGCTGGGCAGTCTCGTGCCACCAACCCCAAGAGTGCTGGGGCCTGGCCTGTAGCACTGGGTGCTGCTGTGAGGGGCCCTGCTGGGCTGTGATGTACAGGGGAGACAGGAATCACGTGGGGGAAGCCTTGCATTTCCCATTTCATCTCAGTGCTCCCTGTGTGTCCTTAGCCCGTGACCATGACCTGCTGTATTGCCAACAGCAATTGTGCCCCAACAGCACCCACCGTGGGGTGTTGTGACACACGTGACACTCACTGCTGGGGTCAGAGGGCCAGCAGTGCCAGTCACCCCTGCCCTGCTGGAGCTGCACACAGCTTCCTGGCACGGCTGGGGCCAAGGGCTTTGATCCCTGAAGGCCCCTCCTTGCCTCTGCTCCGGGCAGGAGAGGCTGAGCGTAGGGCAATGGAGGGCCTTGTCCAAGGTCAGCCCGTGTCAGAGCCAGGAGCCCTCCACCATTTCCTCACTCTGACCGTGGGACTCCCATCTGGTTTGATTCAGCTGTCAACCCTGGAGCAGAGAGTGGCAGTAACAAAAGGCTTTTTCAGACATAATCCCACTAAACGGAGACAATCCTGTTATGTTTCCAGGCGACAGGAATTGAGACTTCAGTGCCAGAGTATGAGGACTCTGCCCTAAGGGCTTTGTTTCAGGACTTAATGTCAGGTGATCTCAGGGCCAGCCTGGTCTTTGTGCCCTAAAGCAGCACGGATTAAGCCCTAAACATGTATTTTTAAACTGAGCAAAGCCCAGGAGGTGTGATAGACAATCTGGGATGGGGAGGAAACACCAGACCAGCATCCCAGTAAGAGGAATTAGTCTGGCCAAGACAATGGCAGCCGTGAATCTCGGAGGGGCATGGCCTGACATGCCAGCTGAGGGCTGGGCTGCCCTCCCCATGCCAGCTACACCAGCCTGCCAAAGTTCAAATGTCTGACAAGCATCACGCTGCAGCTCCTGTATTCCCAGCCCATGTGTCCCCGATCCCCAGCAGAGGCCAGTTAATACCCAATTAACAGGACTCTTTCTAATGAACTGAGCCTTAACCGCCAGCCACTCCATCCTTTAATCTCTCCCTGCCGGAGTGGAAGGGCTTGGCAGGTGTCACTTCAGGCTGGGGTGACAGGGCAGATCTGCCTTGCCAAAGCACAGCCCCTCCCTGAGCCCCCTCCCCAAAACACCACTCACCCCAGGGCAAAGAGCATCGCTGTTTCCATGGGCCCTGCAGCTCTGAGGAGTTCATCTCTCCCTGTCCTGGAGCCAGAACATGTTACTTCCCTGGCCAAGGCAGGTACCCCAGTTCTCCTCAGCTGACTGTCTTGGTCTGTCACACTCTGTGAAAGCTGTTCTCCTGCTCCTGCCTGCCAGAGCCCCTTTTGGAGCCGTGCTCAGTGTGAGGCCCCAGTGCCATGGTGTGTGCCCAGGCAGTCTCTTCACTGCACTTGGTCCCCAAAGGCACGAGTCAGCAGCCTTGTGTAAGGCCCAGGGATGCAAGGAAAAGCAGACCTCACTCAGGAGATATGGCCACCCCAGAGCCCTCACCAAACAAACCAGGACTGGGTGTCTTCCACTGTAATTTCTCAGAACAGAGGGGAGCCACACAGCCCTGTGTCCCTTCAGCACCCCAGAGGGCTGGACCTGGCTGTAGGGAGCTTTAGGGAGACGCTCTTTGGGAGCATCAGCGAGGGCTGCTTTGTTGTACATGTTGTACATGGGCAAACCAGACTTTCTCCTCCATGTTCATCTCAAAAGCTAAAACCTGTGATATCATCCAAGCTGGAAAATCCCCTCCATGTGGTATTTCAGCTCCCCCAGCCTTATCTTCACGTGCAGAGACAGTGGACATGCAGCACACATCCCAGCAGCCTTGGGCAGGGCAAAGCATGAAGATGCAGCACAGTGTGCGTGCTGTGGAATTTGGTTTTGGGGCCAGATGAGGCCACAGGGAAAGAAGGATCACATGAGTAGTAATTCCCAGTGGCTGGAGACATCCCACACTTCTCCTGTGCCTCTGGCTCAGTAGCAGCAGCAGCAGAAGCTGGTGGGGGGTTGTGCTGGAGCCAGTCCTGACCCGAGCACCTGCAGGGTGTCCCAAGCCCCACAAACAGCTCATGTCCAATGGGGAGCCTGGCAGAGGCAGTTCTTAGCACACAGAAGTGGTGTTATAGCCCCCAAATCGTCATTAAAGGTGACACCATTGTCCACATGCTGGGTTAGCACAGGGCTTGCTTCAGCTCACTGTGCCAGTGGCTTGGATTTCATTTCCTGGTTGCAGATCTTGAGTTTCTGAGAAAGCAATGGGTGGGATGAGCCCCACACAGGTCCGAGCTTCGTTGTGATGAAAAATAAGGATTATCCAAGAAAGCACTTAGGCTGCATCCAGGCTCCCAGGATTTGACAGTCCCGTAGAAATGGCAATATTTACGGTTGTACCGGGGCTGTCAAGGACGGCAGCTGCTCACCTCTCCACAGATACAGTGTGGATGCTGCTGACTTCCCCCTCAGTGCTCCAGCTGTTTAACTGGTGTTTCTGGGGATGCCAGGAACTTCCAGGTCTGAGTGCAGGGGGAGGGCTGAGTGTCCAGCAGATAATCCTGCAGCAGCATTGCATTCCCGTGTTTCCTTCGCCACAGATCTCAGCATCCTTCACATGGGATAGCACAGACTCCCTCTGTCCCGGGAAGGGCTGGGATGGCATTAGCCAAGATCACAGATGGGGGAAGCGAGACTGAGAGCAGGAATGCATTAAACACTGGCTTCTGTCTCTGTCAGGTGCCTGCAAGAAGCAGGGCCAAGAGGGCTTTGCTTAAAGCCCCAGAACAAATTGTTGGAGCAGATCTCGGACTCTGTGCCCCAGCCTTTGGCTGCCTTAGCCACAAAATAGCTCCATACACACGACTGGGACAGGAGACAGTGGGAGAAAAATATGGTCTCCTGGACCCCATGGCTTCTCCAGATTTTGGGGGAATTACTGGCACGGCCCCAGACACTGCCACACAACCTGCTGGCACTCCTGGTGCTGGGACAGGCTCTGGCCTGGGCTGAATTTTGCCCATTGCCTTGCTAACACATGGAGCCAGGCAGCTCCTGCCATGTGACCCTGCTCTTCCCTAGCTGGGCACAGAAAGGTTTGAGCTATTCACTCTTTGTTCTCCAGAAGCCACTGGCCTAAAGCTGAGGAAGCAGACTGGATCCTAAGGGATCACTGAGGAGCAGTAGACAGGATCCTGTGGGATCTGTGCAAACATATTGCTGGAGCAGCTTGTGCAGCTCCCCCAGCTTGCAGCCAACAGTGTTGAACAGCAGAACTGAGCGTGGAACAGCTTCCCTGCAGACCCCATTAGCCTGAGCTGGAATTGCCAACGTAAGGCGGGGCCCCGCAGCCCTGGAGGGGGGTTGGAGCTGGTCTGGGGCATCCTTTCAGAGCTTCCCAAAGCAGGGGGGAGTGAGATTCAATGAGCAATGACTGTGCCCTTTTTGCTCCTGGGCCACCGCTTGCCCATTGCTCCCAAGTGAAGCCCCGTTCCCTGCCCGTGCTAGCAGGATTCCCTGAAGGAACAGGCTGCTCTGAGGGTGTCCTTCTGCCTTTGCTGGGGTGGGGCTTCTCTCTGCCTTAATTTTCTCCCAGGTGAATTTCTCCTGTGCCTCTAATTAAGCTCCTCTTTGGCTTAGGACTGTGGCCAGTCTGAGCAGTTGTAAATTATCCCATCCCCCAGACAGGCTTTGTCCGGCTCTCAGCCCCCTAATTACTCTGCTCAGCCCCCAGAGAGGAGGGGTCTGCTGGAGGCAGACTGAGCAGAGAATATTAGGGGCGGCAGACCCTGCTTGGACAGCAGCCCTTGGAAAAGCGGCCCAGCACAAAGAGCTGCGGGCACACCCTAGCAGAGTCCTGTGCTAGCGTATGGAATTAAAAACCCTTCCCTGGCACCTCTGGGCTGTGGTCAGGAGTCCCCCCCACTATGTGTGTCACAGGCTGCTGCTCGCCCATGGCAGAGTGTCCTGCCCAAGTGCAGAGCTGATGGTGCGTCCCCAGGGCTGTGCCCAGCCAGCTCTGAGCGAGTCCCTTCCTCCTTCCTCCACTGCGCTGCTCTGATCCCAGGGAGGTGGGGATGCTGTCCCTGCCCGAGGCGGTGCCCAAGCCGCTGGAAGCACCAGAATAGGTGGCTCCTGTTTGCTGATCCAATGGCTCCCCAGCAGCGCTTCAGGGAGCTCGCTGGGGCAGGACATCGTGAATGAGGGCAGTCGGCTGCTCTGGGAGAGTTTAGACACATTTATATAACACATATATCTCACAGCCTGTGAGATACAGTTCGTCCTTGGAAGGAGACACACTGCGAGTCACTGGCAATCTCCTCTGGAGCTCCTTCTCCAGCAGAGCTCGAGCAGCCCTTGCATGTTGTGAGTGTTTGGATTTGTTCACAGGAAGTATTTGGACAACGCGGCAATTCTGTGTTTTCTGTTTTCCGATAAACAAACATGCACAGAAGAGTTGGGCTCATCCGCTGGGTTGTGTGGGACAAGGAGTGAACAAACTTGTCCAGCTGGGCTTGGGCAGAGAGGCACAGGGGACACTCCTGCTCTGGGACAGAGGGACAGGCCGCCCTGTCCAGCGCCTGGCACTCACTGCCATGGGCAGAGGAAGGGGCACCTTTGGGTGCAGCAGTGTGTGTGCCCTGTGTCCCCCCAGGACAGGGCAGCTGCTCCGGGATCACTCTTTATGCAAAGATTAAAAGAAAAAATGCTCCTCTCTGAGCTTGCTGCTTTGTCTAAGTCTTGAATGATTTTCTGTCACTAGGTATCAAACTGCAGTTGAAAGGATTTCCCGTTGACATTTAGCAGTATTAAATTACAAAATAACCACAAGTCAGCCACTCAGTATGATATAAACAGTGGGATTTGACAGAGCTTTTTCTGGCCTTGGGGACCAATTTACTCTTTTTTACAGTCCCAACTCCAGTCATCCACTGGTAATGCACAGCGCCTTTTGGACACCACCTATTTGGAATTAGAGACACATATGGCAGAGTGTAATTACCTATTTACTCTGCTGCTGAATCAGCAAACTGAGGCTAGTTAACATTACAGCTCATAAGCCCCTTTCATAAACATGGGTGAGTGCTGGAACTGAGCAAAATTAATGCAAAAGAAAGAAAGAATTCCTCTCAAAAGGGGAGCCAAAAAAATCAGATGATTTAACAGGGAAAAAATGGACTCTCGATGCTTCCTGTGAGGAAGAAATCTGAGGAACCCCGGCCAGGCTTCTGGGAGGAGGGGCCTGGACCATTGCTTATTCCCACTGGTGTAAATCGGGAGTAGCTGTGGAAATGTCTTGCTGAAAGTCTAAAATAAATGAGAGGGAAATCAGGCACATTGGCCAGAGCTCCGGCTCAGCTCCCTGAGGAAACAGGCAGCTGGTCTAAGCTCTGGCTCTGTATCCTGCCACCCCTCGGGGCCCGGCTCCAGCCGGGCTGTGTGCTGGCTCCTGGGGCCGGGCTGCCACTCGCACTTGTTTGCACCGAGAAGGGATTTCGCCCCCTGTCACCAGCTGTGACACCGGGGCTGGATGGGCACAGAACCCGAGCTGGGGCTGAACGCCCCCGGCTCCTGGCTTGTCCTCTACACATCCCCCGTGCCCCTTTGCAGCCCTGCCTGCAGGTGAATGCCCAGCACAAAGTGCTCCGCAGCCTGTGCAGCTCAAACCTTTCCTGGGGAGCACGTGGCAGAGCAGCCAAGGTGGGGAACGCTGCCCAGGCTGGAACGCTGCAGGGAGGGAGAGGCACCGCCTGGCTGGGGAGGCACAGGGGCTTCCCCAGCCTGCAGCCACGGAGAGGCCCAGCCTGGGGCCCTGGAGAGCCTCTGGGGCCCTGGAGAGCCCCTGCAGCCACAGAGAGCCCCAGCCTGTGGTGCTCCACCCGCTGCAGAGACAACTCGGGTGGGATGGGGATGAAAGGCTTAACTTCCACCGGTACCAGGTGCTCCCAGCAAGAAGAAGCAGTGTCCTGCCCTCGGGGCACACACACACCAGCCAAGGGGAATCTGTCCAGTGGGTGACTGGACCTCTCAGCCCCGTGTCTCAAGGGTGCTGGGGGCTGCTCTGTTCCTGTTGAGTGGTGTGGGGAGGGGACTCTGGGGGACCTCAGCACCTGTCCACTCTTGGCTGCAGAATCTGATGGCTTCTGTCATAACCCAGCCACTGGCACATGGCTGTTGTGTCCCCAGCCTGGGGGGCGGGAGGTGCTCTGCACCATGGGCTCGGCCTCAACACGACCAGGGGCAGGGGAAGGAGGCAGCTTCCATTCCTCCCCAGATGTGCCAAAGAGGCAGAATAATAGCAGGAACCTAAGCTGCCAGCAGGAAAGTGAGAGACTCTTCTGGAAACCACCATCTAGAGCTGTAGGAACATGTTTCTCCTCCCACTGACTTTCAAAGCTTTGCAGTGATTAAGACACATCCCTGCCAGGACTCCTCCGTAAAGCTGCTGTTAGGTGGTTTCCCTGTGGGACAGGGTGAGGTACAGGACTTCCCAGTGATCTGAAGTGAGATAGGAGAGGAGGTGCTGTCCCTGGCCCTATCCACAGCTGGGCCTTGCTTGTCTCTCTCGTGGGGAGGTTTGTGGTCCTGGTTCAGGAAGCACCTACAAGCTGTGCTTTCACAGGAGGGTGGTGGCACGTTGCTACCCCTGGCCTAATTTGTGTCTCACCTGGCTCCTGCTACTACAAAATGGAAAGGAGCCACTTTAATTTCCTCCCTGTACATTCAATTGGCCATGGTGACCAGTCACTGCCATTTACAGGAGGGAACTGAGTCCCCCAGCCTTTGTCCTGACAAACCATATGATGTGCACAGACAAGTTCCTGGCTCTACCCTGCACCTCAGTTTCTACAGCCATAACCTTGGGTCAATAATGAGCAGCTCCACTGCAGTGCTGCAGAGGCTGGTGTTTAAGTGGTGGTTTTAGGCACTCCAGGGAAAGGCACTGCTATGAAGGGAGTGTGGCATCCTGAGCAGGGTCCTGCCCACTGCCCCGCCGAGCTCCTACAGCTGCACCCACTTGTGCTCTTGTCTTGTCATTGTCACCCTGCAAAAGGCTGGGCATCTCCCGTGAGGGTGTGTGGGGAGCTGGGGTTGGACTCATCAGCTTTGGGCAGCCTGCACCTGCATCTCACTCGTGTCTGCAGCCTGGGGTGGGGAAACTGTTCGGTTTTCTTATTTTCCCTCATTTTTTGCTTTCCTTTTTTTTATTTGGTTTTTGTTTAAGAGGGGAGGAGAGAGAAGACAGAGAATGACAAGCACTCGGGAGGACAAGCTTTCTTCTGGGTGAGATGCTGCACAGTAGGAGCAACAAAAATGCCTTGGAGGTGAAACCGTTCCAGGGAATGTGACTGAAATGCCTGTCCCTCTTGCTGAGCTGAGGCCTCATTGGCCTCGGGACCACATGCAAGAAGGGATTGTGCTGGCTGGATCTCTCCTGCCTAGTGTGTGTGCAAGACCAACCCCACTGTACATCTCCAGCTGTGGATGTGCCTTGTTTGGTACAAGCAGAAAATAACACAAAGTCCCTTTCCACCCCATCCTCCCTGCACAGGGAGAGTGTGGAGGAGGAGGAGGAGGGTCAGACCACAAAGCTGGGCCGCAGGACTTGTATGTCCTTATTCTTCCCTCTGCTATTATTCTCTCTGCTAGCATGGATTTTGTACTTGAAGCATTAGTTTCCCAATCTGTAAAACAGAGATGGAAACCAGAAGCCTCACAGGAATATTTTACACACTTCAGATAGAGTTTGTCTCATCTGAATTCACATCTACCTGCCTCTTCCCCCCAGCCCTGTATCTTTTTCTTTCTCTGTGATTTCAGATAGAGTCCCATAAGTCATGTTCCAGGCCTAAATTAAATGACTGCTTAGAAGTCAAATCCCATCTGTGGCATGCCCTGTGACCTGGCAGTCTTCCTTTCCATCGCTTGGAGCTGGCAATGGCCCAGGGTCTCAGGGAAGTTCTGCAGAAGGATTGTCAGGCTCCTGGGACTTAGTTTAGATCAGTATTTCCATCCCCAAAACCTGTTTTGGGGGGAAAGGGAGAGAAGAAAGCAGTTTGAAGCAGAGTTTTAAATTGGCCATGTAAAGTCCATACACTTAAAATATGAAGCAATCTGTTTTAGATCTGAATTTGCTGGATCCTCCTAAAGGCTACGGAAACTTAACTACAAGAAGTCCTGTTTCTCCCACACTTGCTGTTCCTGGATTCTATGCTCTCTGAACACCCTTCCCTGTGTGCTGCTGCCACTGTTATGGGGGAAGGGGCTGCAGTTTGATATCTTGGAGTTGTGAGAAGTCTGATTTTTATCTCAAGTGAGCATTTTTGCTTAATTTAATACCATCACTTTGAAGTGCCTGAGCACTGCACAAAATGTACCTAAAGAATGCGGAGGGACAGCAGTAAGGACAGGAAGCTGTTACAAAAGCAGCAGGAGATGTGATTGCAGCAGGGCAGGCTCAGGCTCTGGCCCCGCCACAGACGGGGTGCCAGCAGCTTCCCCGGGGAGGGAGACAGAGTTGGGACCCACTCCAGGACTTTTCCATGGGAATTCAGCAAGACCTATTTTCTGATGAAGCCGAAGTTGGCAGCACATGTAGCTGAGCCAAGGAGTTCACTCCAGAACATGGTGATTTTTATAAAGTCACAATTGCTGCTCTGTGCTAAATGAGTCATTTTAAAGTCAGTCCCTCATAAAACAATTGCTTCCCAGATCCTGCTCCCTTCTATACGTCTCACCAGCACAGCACACTTTTATGGCACAAGCACCACCTTCGCTCATGTTGCTGCTCAACAGTCCCCACTTGTTCTCTCGGTCTGGTCCATCAGCAGCGACCTCTGGGCCGTGCACAATGCCAGGGAACAGCAGGCTGGGAGGGAGGGCCAGCACATCCCTCCTCCAGAGCCCAGTTACAGTGACAAGTGCCTTGGCGTGTGACACCGCCCCGCTGGGCACAACAGGCCCTGTTCCTGGGCTTGGGGGCCAGGCCGTGCCCTCCGGCCGTGCTGGCCGGGCAGGGGTGGCCGGGGCTGCTGCTCTCAGCACGGACACTCATCTCACCGCTTTCTAAGCCACTGGCTCTGCATAAACTTTGGCAAACCGAAATCTGTGTTGGAGCCTCCTTCAACTGCCTGCCAAATTACATAAAATTATTTAAAATTGGCCACTGAGCTAAAAAGATGGGGGTGGAGGAGGTGGGGGAGATGACAGATGGATGGTGTGAACGCAGGAGTCTTGAGTCCTTAGGAAGCCAAGCTTAAAACATTCAGGAAACCGAGGAGGTCTCTGATCCATGAACCCCTTTGTTCCGAGGAACTAATCTACCCAAACTGACTGAGCTGCTGCAGTGCAGGACGTTCAGTTCACTTTGGTTGTTTGCTGTTTGCAGGATGGTTCAGTTGGCTTTGTTTGCTGTTTGAGGACGTGCGTGTGGAGGCGATGGCTGGGAACAGGGCACGTCTGCATTATTGACTGCGGATCACAACCTTGTAAAACAGCGTCGTGTAAAACACACACTGTGAGCATTTGTAACCTGAACACAAACTGCCAAACACACGTTCACACCACTCTGGTATTTTGGTTTAATATGTATATATTTTCTTTTACAATTTGGACCTAATGAAAAACATGTGGTTTGTGCTGAGTAAAAGGAATAATAGGACTTTGTGCCGGCTGTGTCAGTCCCTGCTGGGCATTACCGGCCGCCTGTGCTCTCTTGCTGGCTTGTGCCTCCAGATACTGCGGAATGACTGGAACACGTTCCTCATCCCCACCCAAACCTGAACACTGTGGTTTCCAAAAACGCTGTTGTCTTGGCAACCTTCCAGATCCTTTCTGGGCATTCAAAACTTGGCTGAAACTAGTGGAGCAAAAGCACGTTCCAAGTGTTTTCCCAGGCCTCTGGCACAACACCTGACTGTGACGCCGCTTTCTTCCCAATACTGGGTCGCTTCAGTTATCTTTGCTCTTCTTTCAGCAGTAGTGGCACCCCTGTGGTACCTCCCTGTTTCCTTCCTGTTTAAAAGAAAGCCCCAAATCCGCCCAGTATTTGCACCAGGGGCACGGAACCATTTTTGTTCTGTGGTTATTCACATCTGAGGACTGCAAACAGCGAGGACAGCGACGCTTCATGGGCTCTCCAGAGAGCTGAGTCAGCACTTTCAACTTCCTGAGTGGTACAGACTTAAGAGGGCATGAAACAGGGCTGCTCTTTAGAAACGGCACAGAAACCCTACAAATGCAGAAAACCCTCAAAGAAATGTAAATTTGAATGAGTGCCATTGAAACACACAGGAAAATCCTTCATTGTGAATGTAAATTTAAACAAAATCGTCTACCTCCTGCCTTCCCACACAAAGGAAACCTGCTGCCTCTTCCCTAGGAGAGTGTTTTACCAAGCTCATATGAAACTCTTTTTACAACATCCCTTTGTCTCTCTTGGAACCTGACCAAGAACTATAAGCCTTTTAAGAGAGCTTTTTGCTTGTTCAGGCCCAAGGGGAGTAGCTGGGTATAAATAATGGATCGGCCTCTTCTGTCTCCGGTGTTTCTGTTCTGCTGCTCCTCACAGACACAACCTGGGAAAGGTGTGGCGGTGCCTGCAGCAACAAGAGGGCAGTTCTGTGCTCTGCCTCCAAGGAGCTGGATGATAAAGTGAGGAACAGCTGACAGGACCAGGGCTGGTATGTGCAGCCCAGCGGACGTGACGCTCCAATTTTAGAAAACTACAGCTGGGGAGACTTGCTCTCTCGCTGGACCTTGCTGCTGTTTTCCATACAGGGAGCCTTGAGAGAGCAGTGTCTTATCTGTCCAGCCTGCTCAGCAGTAACAGCCCCTCATCCAGGCAGCTGGTGCTTAACAGTCAATACCTTTGGAGCATACACCTAGCCAGGGAAAAATGCTAGGGATTTGCAATACACAGCCAGGCAACATGAACTCCTTGTTTTTCTGAGGTGAACAGCTCTGCCACGTCATCCTGGAAAGCCACAGTTGTCCTTTGTTTTCAATTTTGCCAGTTCTGCATTTTCCATCTCTCCCTTGCATGTGTTGTAACCCCAGTGGTCCAAGCAGTCCTGCTTCCCACCACCCCCCACTCCCACCCAGCCCTGCCTTTCTTCTACTTTCATCATGTGCCTACTAAACTGTTAAAAACCACCTCCCCACCTTTCCTAACTGTTACCCTGAAGTGTTCTCCTCCCCCGTTTCAGATTCTGCCTTGAATTGTCAAGTTTGGCACTGGCAATTTGTCAGAACCCCAGTTCCCACCCATTGCTTCTCCACTGCTGTGGGTGTGAGAGAAGGAGGTAGGTGCTGTTCTATAGTCCCAAAAGGAAAGGCTGTATTTATCTCCTGGCAAGCAGAGTTAGGAACTCGAGTGAGAGTGTATATCTGCTCTCTCCTACTCCTCAGTTCCCTTCTTGGTCTCTCTGGGCAGATTAAGGCTTTTGTGCTGTTTTTACCAAGGTCAGCGATCTATTCTTTTGTATTCACTGTTCTCCACTCAATTAGTTGAGGGCATTTAACATGGATTTTTCATATTTGCATCGCAAATTCTAAATGATCCATGGAAAGCAGCTGTTCAGAAACTTCTGAATTCACTATCCCCAGTGTGTCAGAGTAAAGAACCTTTGCCAGCCATTTGACTGGGGGCCCGTGTAGTCAGATGGGAAGCTGTCAGTCATTGTGGTCTGCATTGAAGAAATTATGTGATATTGTGGCATCTGGCTTCCATTTTACATTCCCTACAGCCTCTTCTTTACCTGACTTGCTATTTACTGGTAGCTGTGCTGGTTGATCAGTAGCTGCAGACCCGTGTAGCAGCATCTCCAAGGCCTTCCAGTCCTGGCAGTGTCCAGTGTCCTTCCACATCTTCCTGCTGTGCATCCACCTGCCCCCCTCAGGGAGCAGCAACACCAGCCCACAGCAGGCTGGCACCAGGCACGGGGCACACAGGCACAGGGTGCAGCCAGAGACAACCTCCATGTGCCACACAGCTCTGCTGTCGTACACACACGTGTGCGAACACCAAAACCACACACCCAGAGCTCTCTCGGCCCTTCTGCATCCCCACCCTGTGTCCCTGTGGCCATTGCATTCCTTGCTGCAGGAACAGCTGGCTGAGGGCCAGAACCTGCTCTTGCTTTTTCCGCTCTTTCCTTCCCTCCTTCCTTCCTTCCTTCCCTCCTTGGGCTCGCTGGGTGTGACAGTCCCAGCGGTTGTTTATTGCCTTTGTTTCCCCATCTAATCAGATCTCCTTCCCTGACATTATGCAGCTCAGCACAAGCACTCCAGGTGGGATGAATCCAGTTCAGTGCCCTGCTCCCACCCTCTGCTGCTCCTACCACTAATGAACTGCAAACAACCATGTTCCCCATGTTCAACCTTCACCCTGTCCAATGCATCCATAATCTAAATATAGGCCATAATTATTCCGCCGGCGTCTGTTGGCCCATTGACAGAACTGACAGTGGCAGAGGTCGAGAGACCCTTTGCACCTTTAATATATTCCCTTAACCATTTCCCTGCCACTGATTGTTGCAGTCTCCCTAACATTCAATAAATGTCTGGGGTTTGTTCTTTGGCTGATCCAAATCTGTTCCTTAGTCTGTCTGGTTCCTGTACCACTGAATGCTGATTATTTTCTTCCCTCTAATTGGGACACTTTGTTTGTTTATCTGGTTGTGCAATCAAAATGTGAACCCAGGATGCTCTTTTCCAGCCGATGACCTGCATCTCCCTGAGATGCAAATCCCAGTGCCTGAGAAAATGAGTGCAGGAATCGATCTCCTGGCCAATGCACTGTTTCCATGTTGGAAGCAGAGGCACTGACTTTCCATATTATTATTTTTATGGCCCCATGGAACAAACAGTTGAATATGGTGCTATGAGAGTGAATGGTGGGGGGAGAAGCTAATTTGTGCTGTAAGTAATTTGATCACAAATCATTTAGAGAATGTAAATTGTAGGGCAGAGATGTCACTCCTGGCAGGAGGTCGCCTGTGTCACCTGTCAGACAGTCCCCAGTGGCGATCATGAAAATTTCTTTGTGGGATTATTAATAAATAAACATAATGCTCTGCATTTCTGCAGCACCTTTCAGGGCAGGGACAGAAAGCACTTCAACATTAAGAACTACGCCCTGCAATTATTTTAACTTCCTTTCAAAATATTACTTTAAAGGTTAAATTTGTAATTTGTTTGAATGTTTGAGTGTTACCATCACAAAGTGGTATTAAATTTAAATGACATGATTTCCACCTCCACCTCAGCTCATGTTGAGGTAAAGTAAAATCTCCATTTGACATCTTGATGAATGAAGTGAAGAGACAAGTCCTTAGTTCTGAGACATACGTTGTTTGCAGTGCAGTAGCTCTTGGGGAGTGCAACAGTGGTTGGGAGTCCCATGTGCTCCTACAATGGACAAAGTTTTTGCCCCACAGAATTTATAGTTCAGTTCAAAACAAAGAATGGCAGCAGAAGAGAAAGGAGGAGGTGGTTGGATGAGACTGTTTCGACCCCCTGTAAGTGTGGGACATCCCCCATGGTGTGGGACACGGGGCTATGACCCAGAATTGCCGAGCTGCCGTTCAGTGTGTGCAGGGAGGTATTGCTGCTCCTTGGGAGGACGGGGCCTGGCTGTGCACCTCAATGTGTGTGTCCCTGGGGCTGTTAACGAGCCACAGAGCACAGGGGCAGACAAAGCAAAGATGGAAGAAGAGCTGTGGGTGTTGTATGATCCCTGTGTGTTAGGCCACCAATAGTGCCGCAGTTTTCATTTGCATTCTTTTGTCCCTGTGGATCCATATGATTAGTCTGAAATGTAAAACTACCTGCAGCTTTCTCTGGGCAGGAGTCTCCTTTTGTCCTGTGTTTTTCGTACAATGCCAGGCACAGTTTGGGTCCTGACTCTTGAGTAGGACCCAAAAATCCTTCAGTGTTACCAATCAGTACTGCTCCCATTGAAGTTTACGGTAAAATTCATCCACTTTCTGTAGGTGTGAAATGACACAGCATTGGTGCTACAAACTGACCTTTGGAGAGGAGGAGGAGAGCAAATCAGGAAAGAAAAGTATGACCCAGAATAGATTCCTCAGAAACTGTTCCCCGTGCGAGGGGCTGGGGGTGGGAAGGTGCATGCCTGCAGCGTCTGGCAGGGTCACACTCGTAACATCTGGCTGTGAAAGCTGGAAAGCTCTGCCAGCTCCTTTGGAATAACAGCCCGAGCTCACGGAGACGGAGCGGAGCTGTGCATTCCTGCAGAACTCGCCCAGAACACTTGGAAGGGGTCACCAGCAGGAATGTCAGGGAAAATAGGGGAAGGGCCTAGGACTGTTAAAGCCAGAGCTGCTCAATCTGGCTTCAATTGCTCTTCTCCTTTTCTACTCTTCTCTATATTTCTTTCTTCTCTTCTCTGGCTGTGCAAGGGGAGGCATTTGAGCCTCACTAATGACCAGACACTGTATAAACAGGGGCCAGCTTGAGGCAGTTCATTAAGAGAATAGGGGAGACAGAGCAGTAAAGCTCATGCCTTGCTAACACAATAATGAAGTAGTTAGAAGGGTTTATCTTTACTCACAGCTTAACATATGGTTTGAGTTCCCACCTGAGCCCAGGCCCTGCTGATCCGTGCAGCTCCACGGCTCCGGCCCAGTGAGCCACATCCACAGCCTGCCCGGAGCAGTGAGAGGGAGCCAGTGGGTCTGAATGAAGGTGTTTCACAGCCCAGCACCAAGGGCAGGGTGAGCTGTGACCCCGGGGCTGTGGCAGCTCTGGGCTCACACAGCTGGAGCAGAGGGGCAGTTACAGCAAGGGAGCTGCAGAAAGGGAAGTGCAAGAGTCAATATTCATCCATATATTCATGATCTGTAGGCTCGAGTGCTGTGATGCTCATTAGCTAGGCATGACCTTAAAAACTGCAGTTGATTGAGAACACGGCAGCCCATCTGCTTGGCAACATGGGCTGCTGGGGGCCTCACCCCAGCACTGCCCCCTGCACTGCTGCTCTGCTCTTTGTCTGAATACAGAGCCAAGGGCACAGACTTCCCCTCCAAACCCTTTGCTGGGGCTGAGACAGGGCATTCCCAACTCTTCCTCTCCCAGGAGCACAGGGAGTGATATCTGTGTGTACAGGACACGGAGCTTACTCCATGTCCCAGCTCCAGCTCCGTGCAGAAAACTTCCTCCTTCTCCCTCTCACCCCAAAATAAGCAGCAACCACAATCCTGGGTGCCTGGAAAACTCCCTCTTCCACGTGCCCCTGCACAGAGCTCACACCGTGAGCTCCCTCTGGTTGGGGTGCTGGCAGTACCCCCCAGCAGCTCGATAGGGATGGCCTGGACGTAACAAGGACAGTGCGCTGAGGCCAATGCCGAGGTGTTCCCTCCACTGGGGTGAAACACCTCTCCCAGCTGTCCTCTCTGTACAGCAGAGTGAGCAAATTCATGAATGAAAACTCACAATTTCCTGCTCTGTGAGGAGGGGACAACAGGCCTCTTCCCCTTTTTCTGTACCGCCCCACCCTGGCTTCAAGTGACCAAAGAAATGAATGAGAACTGTCTGCTGCCACTTCATCATTTCAAGCACACAACCACCAGGGAAGAGGAAGCAGTGTTCAGTTTTCTGTCCATGTGAAAAATCCTTCTGCTCCTTCCTCCAGACACCTTCCTAAGCCTGTTTTTGAGCACCTCTTCTTCTTTAAAAGAAAACGTGTCTTTCTTCTAAGCAATTAAACTCTATAAAAAAGGCCATTTTCCCCATCATAGTTTCCCATCTCCCCTTTCCTGGATGGCAATCACATACTCCAGATCTCATGCTGGGGAGGATATTCTGCCACTGGTCACATCTGGTTCCCTGATGAGATCCGCAGGCGCGGGGCTGGAGCGCTGCCTGGGTCACGTGGCAGCCCTTGGTTGCCTTATCTTCCCCGAGACCAGCGCTTTTTAACCCCCTGGGTTGTGTTTCTGCCCTCTCTGAGCACACTTATCAGTTAGAGGCTAAACTGCTGCACGAACGCTCATGAGATCAGTCCACACGTCTTAACCACGGTAAGAAAGAGGTGTTTCTGTGAGCAATCTGGCGGAGAGATTGTGCGCTGCCTTTCCCCTCGTTCCATGCTGGAATGCATTCCTGCAGCACTAATGCCTCCTCCGGGACCCCAGCCCTGTGGAAAGCCGAGGCTCGGGCTGCGGCCGCTCCACGGAGCTCAGCCTGCTCCAGGGATGTGAGGGGACACGCTGCAGCTCTGCTGGGACAGGGGACCACAGCCTGCCTGCTCCAGCTGCTGCTGCCACGCTGACCCTCCTCAAACACAACTGTGCTCCTTTGAGGAAGAAGGTCATTTTTTGAGGGGTTTTTTTGTTGTTTTTTCTCCCCCCATGAAAATACCTTCGAGCAGAGTCTGCTCAGTGTGTGCTATTAGGAATGGAAAATAAATAAGTCAATAGGCATATATTAAGTCAGTAGGGCCAGGAATTCATCGATAACAGACTGAGGATGAAGGATACAGTGACAGTTGCATTTAGCTCTCAGAATAAAGTAAATCAATCAAATTGACTGTATGCTGATTCAAAATCCTTAAAGATTTGGGTCAAGATCGTTCTAGTTTTCCCAAAACGGACTTGTTACTGGGAATCTTCATACCACAAGTAGTGCAGGAATGTTGCTGTTCAATCTTCTCAGCCCCCACAGACACTCTGTGCTCGCTCCCTGTGCCTGGCTCTGTTGGAACAATTCACATGAAGTGGCCCCGCTGCCCTGGGTCAGTGCTACAGCGTGGGGCTGGGAACAGTGAGGAGGTGCTGGGTGCTCTTCAGCCACGTCAGTACTGGCCACAAATGCTTTCGAGGCATAAAAGACTATTTCTTCTTATTTTAGGTTAAAAATTAGGTTATTTAAAATACTATTATTTATGTACTTCTCCATTCCTCGCAGGCCTGCAGTAACTACTGAGAACCCCTTTGGACAGTTGTATCAGTGGGATTTTAAGTCTTGTAGGTTAAACTGTACATCAACCCATCCTTGACCTGTATAAAATAATTAACTGATTAAATGGAATGGGTAGCAGGGTCTGTGAATGGTGCAACCCTCATTTAGATGGTGCATAAAATACGTTTCTTACACTTCAGGAGACTTGATCTCTGGCTGTTCTCACAGGGACGGAAACAAGAAAGAAATAAACATCTTCTGAAAGTTCTCACTTGAGGGGTTGTTTAGAAGAGAATTTCACACAGAACCACAGCACAGATATGAAAGAGAGCCTATTTCTGTCAAGACTTAATTGAGGAAATTTAATTTTCTTTCTTAACTGCATTGCTGTTGATAATTTAAATTAATTCTGTCTGGTCTGTCTAATTTAGCCATGAAAAACCATGATCTTGGAGCTGGGCACAAGAACGTAGCAGATTTTTAAAAACAGCTTTTCTGAACAGAAAGATGGTAACTTATGGCAGCCTAACAAAAGATATTTTTTGGTTACTGTTTTGATGTAAAGCACTTAAAATCTTCTACCTCAATCCACTGACATTCTCATTTTAAGAGAAAGAAATGCATTTTTGCAAATGGCACATCAACAGACCTTGGGAAAATCGAGTCTGGAGAAAAAAAATTGAATTAATTTTGTTTCTCTAAGCGCTTTCCCATGTTTCAGATTTTGCACTGATAGATTGATGATATGATTTGCTTTAAAACCAGGTGGCCTCTTAGTTTCCATCTGTTGTGTCTATTGCTCTGTCTCTAGTGAGAAGCACTGCAGAGCTGTGCAGGCATCTGCACCCCGGAGAGGAACTGTGCCATCAGAGAGGCTCTGGGAGAGAGGATCCACTTTTACAGTGTCTGAAAGGGGAGAAACTCCAGCCCCCGGACCTTGTTTGTGTTCACCCAAACTGAATCCACTGAATGTCCATCAGCTTGGTGTAAACAGCTTTACACCAAAACCAAAAGGCAGTGACATTTCCAGAAGGAATAGTTCAAATCTTCCCAAACCACCTGAATATCCCGCAGTTTCTGGTCTCTCTGGATGCTGGAGGTGGCACTGCTTTTGCAAGAATGTTTTCCTAAAAGTAGGAGTTTTGACAGATAAAAGCCATTTGAGTAAAGACCTGCCATGATGTTTCAGGTTCTGCAAAACACAGAATGACTTTGGAGCTTGAAGTACGTGAGTGGAGTCTGCTGGAAAAAGTGACTTGTTTGAACCGAAATGTCTCGGGCAGCAGGTTCCCCCCAGCTCTGGTGTGGGCGTAGGTGATGCAGTGAGTGGAGAGAGAGGCGGCAGCACTTCCCTG
>NW_016690208.1:6266844-6343075 GCF_001604755.1 Lepidothrix coronata
TCCGCCACCGCTCCGCCACCGCTCCGCCACCGCTCCGCCACCGCACCGCCACCGCCCCGCCGGGCCGCAGGTGAGCGCGCGGGCCCCGCTCCGCCGGGCCGGGCTGAGCCGGGGCTGTGCCCGCCGCGGGCCCCGGCGCCGCGCGGCCACTCCGGGCAGCCCCGGCCGGGCCGGGCCGCGGGGCCGGGCGCGGGTGGGCGGGGGAGGCCCGGGCGGGAGCGGGGGGCCCGGGCCGCGGGGCCCGCACGTGCCCGGGCGGCGGCGGGAAGGGCCGGGAACGGCCGCGTACCGCGCGGGTCGGCACCGCTCCCGCAGGACGGGGATCCGCCGGCCCGGCCGCTTGGGCAGAGTTAGGACCGCGATACGGACACGCGTGTTGGCGCGGGCCGGTGTCGCTCGGAGGCTTTGGGGATGTTTGGGGGGTTTTTCCATTTTAGCCGCTCCGAGCACACGCGCCCCTGCCGAGCCGTGCGCGGCCCCCGCCCCGCCGAGCTGCCCCCGCCGCCCGGCGTGTGCCGGTCCCCGGTTCGTGTCCTCGGGAGGACTCCGGGAGCTCCGGGGGCTGGCGGAGAGACCCGCGGGAGGCCCCGAGATCCTGCCCGGCTGCCTCTCGCAGGCGTTTCCTGAGCCCGCAGCTCCCGGCGGTCCCCTGGTCCCGTACCTGCTTCTGCCTCGAGAGATGGGAACTGCGGGGTGACCCCAGCGCTGCGGGGATTGCACACATGGCTCCGGAGAGAGCACATGGTAGAGCTGAACTGGGAAATACCATCTTTTCCTCCCCCAACATGTGCCTCCCTCCAAAGTGAGATTTATGCTTGTTTAGAGTAGCGGTGGATCTCTGAGCCCATCTGTTTGTCTGCCTGTTCACACACATGGAATCTCTCTGCCTATGGTGATTGCCTATGGCGTTATTGCAGGAGAAGTAGTTTGATAGGAAATATTGTAGCAATTACAAGTCCAGTGATGCGAGTTCCTGACACATTGTGACTGCCTTGCTGTCAGCTCTGTGTCTCCTTTAAAGTTCATTTTTGTGAATCACTGTAAGTAACCGTTTAACTTCTGCCGCATTTCTGCAGCTTTTGCGTTTGAGTCGTCTCCTGACATTGCGTCAAACTCTTTCCACTGTTATTTTTTTCCTGTCGACGTTTTTTGTGACACTCTATTCTGTTAAGCAACAACAAAAAAAGAAGGAACTCCTTTTAGATAAGGGTGTTGCTGCCCCTGTTTCCTCTGGCTCTGAGCCTTAGAGACCTAAAAAAAAGGGGCTGTGAGGAACTTTTATTGTGATGGAAAAAGAGCATTTTCTGTGAGAAGTGAGATTTCTAGACGGAGCGTGAGTGACTGCTGTCACCCCAAAGGAATTGTCAGAGCAGAGCCAACCTTTTGCTGTACTAACACCTGTGATGTATAAGACGCTTCTGCTTGTTTCCTTTTCCCCTCCTTCCTCTGGAATTCTGTTTCTTGACAAATAGGTGTTTTATGAGAGAGAACAGACATAATTGGAATGTGAGTTTTAATGTACCTTTTCAAATTCTTCACTGTTCATTTTGTCGGGCAAAGAGCAGGTGAAGATGAATAACTTGGGACTCCAAGCCCATACTGGGAAACAGGTTTTTTTGGTTGTACTTGCCTTCTGTGAGCCTGCCTGAAAAGTTTCGTGTCAATCTATAACACTGAAATGTACACTGAAAATGTTGAGCTTGCACTGGCTTTTCTCATTTCATGTAGTAATGGAGTCTGTACTGGAGAAAATAGGGGAGATTATTCTGAGATTTCTCCCACCCTCTGCTTTTGGGCTTTATTCACTCCTACCTGTTGGCCTGAAGGCCTCTTGCAATGGCTTGAAAGAGTTTTTTGTGTACTGAATGAGCTGTTGCTTTCTCAGAGTAAAAAATACTGCCCATATTTTTGTTTGTATAGGGATAGGGGCCAGAAATACCTGTGTGGGTTTTCCTCCTGCTCTGCCCTCTTAGCTGTAAAATGGGGTGGTTACCAGCAAGTCCCCCTCCTGTGCACCTGCAGCCTTCAGATGTGTAAAAGACTAATTAGTGGATGTTTTTTAACATCTTCTCCTCCTTTACACGGTGCCAAATATATTTAACCTCAAGGCTCTGAGAAGTGTATCACAACAGCCCAGCTGGCAGTACAGACCAGCCCCCGTGACTGCTGCAGCCACAGCTGGGGCAGGAGGGAGAAATCAAATGTGTTCAAATTTAAAGCAGGAAAATGGACTGTCCTGGAGGAGCAGAGGAAGATTTCACAAATGAAATTACAGAAGTGGGAACCAGTGAGACCTTTGGGGCTTGTAGGGCTTTTGCTCTGTCCTAAATGAAAGCCTGGTTGGGATCCAATCCTTACGGAAAATGAATTTACTGCCCAACTTGTGCTTCAGTTTTTGTCACTCTTAATTCGCTTTTCTTAGATATTCTTGTTGCAGAAGAGGTTGTTCATGGTGATCTCCAGTAAATGAGAACAGTAAGTGCATGGAACTTCATTTTACAAGTTGGGCTCATCTTCACCATTGAACGATCATTGTGTTTCTAATTGCAACTCCCACAGTTTTGCTACAACTCAACCCTTGTACAGACAGGCAGTGCTCTTGGTTCTCTATGATTTGAGCACAGAATTGTGATTGAGGAAGTCAAGAACAGCCATTCTGCCCATGACACACACTCCTGCATTTGTGTGGTAAACTCACTTAACCAGTGTGTTTTACCTTTTGTGGGGACAGTGTACACCTCTCCAGGTGCTGGACTGTGCTGTGTGTGGCATTTGGCAAGAAAAGGATGACCCACTGTGGCCCTGGTTCCAGGACAGGCAGGAGGCTCACACGTGTCTGTGCTGCACTCCTGGACTGGACAGGACAGCCTTTCCCAGCACAAAACAGTTAAAGATTGTCTAAAATGGGCAGAATGAACACTTTGTCCTGTTGAAGGCAGAGGCCTTGAAAACAGCTCTTTCTGTTGCTAGATGGTGTTAATGCTGTGTTTATTGTACTCACCCTGCCTTTGCAAAGCTTTTAGTGCCAGCACATGGCAGTGCTCAGCAAGCTCGTGGGCGTTTGCGTTGGTAGGTCTGTGAGTGCAGCAGATAAGTGCAGTTTATCTGGGGCTGAGCAGAACACACAGCTGGGGTGTCGGTGTCGGGCAGCCCCGGGATGGCCGAGCTCGCCCCACACACTGGGGCTGTTCCCAAGCTGTGTCCTTGCCTTTCCCAGAGGGGACTGGCACACGGAGGGATCAGAGGCTGCTGCGGTGCAGGGCAGGGCTGTGTGCTGGGGGAACCTGCTGGACCCTTCCCTGCTGCTGTTGGGGCCGGGGAGTCTGTTGGCTGCAGAGCATGTTGGATGGGGTGGCCTGGAATGGGTCCCTTCCACTCGTGAACTCCACGTTCACTGTAGAGCTGTGTCTCCAAAGGGAAACAGGGGAGGCAGAAGAAGAGTGTGTTCAAACTGGGAGGTGATGTTGGTATTTTTCCTTTTGAAGAAAAAAACCCAGAAGCCAAAACATTTGCATGCAAAAATCTAGATTTAGGTCTTCAGGACTTTAAAGTCACAGTGTTTTTTTCCCAGCAGACTGGAATTGCTGCAGCGTGTCTAAATTACGTAGAAAATGGAGGTGTATAAAATATTTTTTAAAAATTTCCTTGCAGGTTTGGGGGGGTGTGTGTTCCTACAGCCAGGTTGGGAGCTGCTGTCTTTAGCTGGCTGAAATGTAGGACAGGGAGGACCCAGGAGGTTCTCTGTGTGGGACCAGGTGGCCGTTCTAGAGCTTGTAAGTGAAGTTTTGTTTAAAAACAGAAGAGCACTGGGAGTTATTTTTAATAGTGGATTGAATGCAGAAGTCTGTAATGCCGTCAGATCCTTTTTGTGGGTAAATAGGTCTTTTTCTATCTTGGCTTATTTTTTATATGCATATTGGATTGGATCAAGATTACTTCGAGTCCTAACCTGTGCTAAGTATTTCAGCATCTGGACTTGCTGTAAGCACCGCTGCGGTCCGGGCAGGAGAAGTCTCTTGGATTGCTTTTTAACATTTTAAAATATTTCAGAAAAAAGTATATTTTTTTATTCAGTTAAAAAGTACATGTGGTTTCCAGTGTTTAGTCTTGTGGCATGGCTTATTACATGGCATGATGCAATAAATTGCAAATAGTTTTATGGTGTCAGTACAATTAAAGAAATTAAATTTCTAAATTGTTTACTTCAGCTTGGTGCTACTTTAAGTGTCTGCTCTCAGAGATTCCAGGCAGTGAACAGCTGCCTGTCGCAGATGGGAGAGAAAAAAACCTTCCCCTTAGCTTCTTACTCCTAAAAAGGTTTCCATATAAACCCAGTAGTAATGTAATACAACCTTTTAGTCAAATTTGAGTTTCCCGTTACACTTTAAGTGAAGCGACAGCGGAGTCGGATCTATTTGAAACCCGGTGGTGTAAGTGAATGCGACTCGAGGAATTTCGGGCTCCAAAGCATTCTTGAAAGCTCACAGATGCTTGGTGAGCAGGCAGAAGGCATTATTTATTGCATCTCAAAAGAAAAAACGCCTTGCAGGTAGTGCAGGACTCCTGTTGTGTGCTGTGTTTTGGGAAGGTCGGGTGGTGTTGTCTGTCCTGTGCTTGTACTGTGTTTTACCCAAGGAAATCAGGTAGTTTAGAAGCTATCAAGGAAACAAGCAGCAAATCCACATCTTTAATGGAGTCCAGGTGCAATGAAATCTGAAAAAGAGCAGGTTTGGGCTGAGTGTTTTCTGCTGAGATCTCAATATGGCAGGAGTGGAGCTTGTGCACAGAACTGCACAAAGTTAAGTGTGAGATTGTGAATTAGATGTGCTGATTTATTGCTCCATGAGCTAATTCACCATGACAATTATAAAACTTATTAAAACAGTTATGACATGCCTGATCACAAAGTGCAGGAGTGGTAAGATGGCTCTTTCTAAATGAAAAAGTTGTTGCTGCTGGCATCCAGCTTTTCCCCTTATGGTGGTTTCCTATCTTTTTTTTTAACCCCTCTGGACTGTTAACAGGCATTTTACAGTCCCCAGGCATTTCTTAAAGTTTTTGTGCTTATTGGCTTTGGGTAACTTTGTTCTCTGGTTCTGGACTCCAACCTTTGTATTGTGCTTGCCATGATGAGTCAAAGGAGGTGTCAGCCCATCCCTGCCCTTGGACAGACCTCGAGCACCAACCCAATGCCTTTGCTTTTTAGGAAGGCAGTTTATTTTCTCATTTTCTCCCAGTGTTGGCTGGTTTGGGTGGCAGTGTGAAGCTGCTGTGCTGGCTCTGTCGGGGCTGGCAGTGCCGTGCTCTGTGCTCAGGTCAGCGGGGTTTGTGGGGCTGCCCCTCCGCACGGGGTTTGTCTCAGTGGGGGGGTTGTTTCTGTAACATCAGTTGGACGTTTTGTTGAAATGTTGTTTTTCCAGGTGTGCAGACGCTGCTGATGCTGTTCCAGAAAGCCCTTTGGGAAACGAGCCTCCTGGTTAGAGGGAAGGGACAGTTCCCAATCCCGTGTTGGCAGTGGCAGGACGGGGTGGGAGCGTGTGAGCTGAGACCCCCAAACTGAAGAACCCAGGGGCAGTAAACCCGAGTGTGGCACTGCCAGAGAAAAGGGCAGAGCTTCCCCTCTGAGCAGGGGGTGAGAAGCTCTTCCCCCAGGAGCGGCTGTCCTGTCAGCAGCATCCCCACAGCCACGGCAGCACTGCCAGCACACAGCTGAGGGACCCATTTCAGTGGTCTCATTGAGCTGAGGTCTCATTTCAGTGCATCCCCCCACCTTTGGGGCCCCAAAACCCCTGGCTATTGGACGTGGTGGGACCCCCAGGATGGGCTGTGCTGTCCCCCTGGGGGAGGCTGTGGCCATGCTGCTGCTCCCCACGCTGTGTGCAGTGAGTCGTGATCTCCTCCCCTGCTGAGGGACATCGCAGGGGGCAGAACCCGCTGCTCAGGGCTGTGACCCTTCCCAGCCCAGCCTGCTGACGGAGCAGGTGCTGCTCCACACCCAGGGCAGGATTTGCAAGTGTTTCGTTTTGCAGAGCTCGGTGACAGATCCTGTTCTCGGGTTCCTTTTGTCCTGGGGCTCTGTGAAGCCCACTTGCTCCGCGGTGGGAAGTGTCCCCGGGCTGCTGAGAGCTTGTGGCGTGCCTGGAGTGGAGCTGGGAGGCCACACTGACAGCACAGAGGGGCTGCATGGCTGGGATTGCTCCCTCCGGGGCCCCCCCAGCCGTGCTCCCTTCCCACACAGCCCTGTCTCCTGCTCCGGTGGGGCAGGCAAACACAAGTTACAGGTTTTCCTCCTTCCTTAGAGCCAACTGTCCTCTTTGACTCGGGAGAGTAACTTTTTCCTTAACTTAGTGGTTTTTAAACTGTGGAATTGGAGATGAAAATTGCTGCAGATGGTGCAATAATTGGGGAATGTTGACCTGCAGCATGGGTTGCAACTTCACAGTACATTCAATACAATCCTTCCAGGAATTTCACTTGAAGTGTCTTGTCCTGTTCTTAACCTTGTGGACACTTGTTGCTGCCATCCTGGAAAGGCGTGGGTTTTCTCCTCGTTGGAACATTTTGTTTCCTGCAAAGGAGCACTCTCAGTGTCAGGCCTGACTTGGAGGGTCTGTGGTGGCCCTGGTTCTCGAGGTGTATGTGTGTCATTACTGTGACAAGAGAAGGGGCTCAGGGTAGAATAGATATCAAATATGAACACAAACATCCCTTCCTCTTTCATTCATGGAGGTTCTGCTTCATTCTTTGTGCTGTTGGTGTTTCATCAGTTCTTCTGTCAGAGTTGTGAAAAAATGAGCCTCGAAAACGTAAAACTGCAACAAAAAAACCCAAACAACCTTCAAAAGGTTTTAAATATATATGAATGTATTCCAAGGAAGCAAATAAGTCACAACTGCGTGTCTGTGCTACCCTTTAATCAGCTGGGAAACCTAAGTGGTGACTCTCAGCTGTCAGCGTATTAAGAACCAGCACTGCCTTTTGTGGAGTCTGTATATACTGAACTCAGGGCCGTGGAGTAAATATTCTTGCTGTGTTTTCATAATCATTCCACTTAGAGTAAGCGCTGCTTGGGTGGGTATTACAAACCTGTTAATCTTTATGGTATTTATAGGGTAATTTTTAACTCCCTTGAGCTCTTTACTTCCTTGTGGGTCAATTACTCAATTTATAATGTTCTGTCAGATGTAAGAACTTTACCATCCGAGGGTAAACAGTGTTGGGACGGTTCTCTACCTGTGTTTGCTCTCAGTTCTTTGTATGTTAAGGTATGCAATAACTTACTCTGTGACTAACTTGCTGGGATCTCCTTTAGTCCCCCTGGTTTGTGCTCTGAAGGGGCTGTGGTGACTCACTGTAGCAGGGCAGGTCCTCCCTGTGCCCATGGCCTGTGCCTGTGTGGTGAGACAGTGCCCGGCCCCATCAGTGCCTGTGTGCTGACCAGGGCTGGGGGAGTCCCAAAGGCAGCTGGGGGGGAGAGCAGAGCTGTCTTGGGAAGCAAAATGGACTTTTCCCAGCTCCCTCAAGGTGAATTCCTGTTCTAACAGCACAGGATCAGTGTGAGATCAGTGTGGGGTCTTGGCAGTCCGGGGGCAGGGAAAGAATGCAGGGTGGGCAGAGTAGAAGCCTTTTGTTTCCATGAGTAAGCTTTTGGGTTTTAATAATCTGATACTACTCAGTTTGTGCTTCAACATTGAAGCTTATTAGAGTAATAGAAGATTGTTATAGAGGGCAGAATACAGTGTGAAATGTGATTTGTCTCTTATAACTAAATGTGCAAGCTCTGTATAATTTTCTTGAAAGGTTAATTCCCAGCTTCTCTTCAGAACATTCTGTGCAGGCCTTTCTGTAGGGAAAAAAAATTGGACCCAATTTAAATAGACAAGTCTTGTGAATCCTGAAAGAATTTGGGCATTTAGCCCAGGAAAGGGAGAGTTCTCTGCAAGAACTTCATTAACCCCGTCTGTCATCAAAATAAGTAATAAAAGTAGCTCTCCAGACGTTATAAAGAACAGATCCTCTTTGTTTTACCCTGTGGTCTTGATCTGCAGGTACTGGTGAATCATTCTTGTTCTTAAAGGACAACTGTGCCCATGCAGGAGGGGAGATGGAGATGTTACCTACAGGGGTACAGAAGGGGGGATATGAACTGAAGAGCTGCATTAATATTTGGAAAACTGGTGCTGTTAGTTTTGGATGCTCAGGAACGTGCAGGGAAGTGACTTTTATTTAGAAGCAATATTGATAATAGTCTTACTTAGCATATTTTGGGGTGGAAAAAACACAAATGTGTTTCCAACGTAGCTATTTTTGTCAGTAGGAAAACATGAAATCCATTTACACCGGGAAGAGTTTGTGCTTCCGTTTGGCTGTTCCCTGCAGGATCCAGATGCTGTGCAAGCTCTTCCTGCAGTGCCAGCATCTGGTGCCTGCAAGGTCTGGGCAGGGTTTTATGGGGCGGCTTTGAAGTTGCCTTTGGATTTGGATCACATGGATCTTTGGATTGGCTGGGCTGCACAGTTCTCAGCATCATTTCCTCTTCCTTCTGATTATGGGAAATGTGAATACTTCAAGCTGTTGTCCTGATGTTTTGAAGTTGGGTGAATATGTCTGTATCTTGCTCCGTTCCTTTTCCCTGGATTTGGGAGGGATCTGGTGTCTATTAAAGACTCACATTATTGGCTGTAGGGAGAAGCTGCATGAGCAAAGTTGGTTACAGCAGGTTCATGGATTTTGAGCCCATCTGACACAGGCTTGCTCTTGTACTTTGATGTGCCTGAGCCTTCCTTCAGCATTTGAGAAATTACAGCAATATTTCAGAAGTGCCTTGTGAGGTTTGCTTAATATTTCTCAAGTGCTTGGAACTGTGCTAATTAAAAGGTATTTATCTGTGCTGAGTGGTGGTGTTTCCAATCAGGTGTGTATATAAATATTTATAGAAAACTTTGTTAGGGTTTAAGGTCGTATGTTTGTTAAACTTTCTGAGAACAGGCCGTGCTGAACAGATCCCACATTTGGGGTTTGGGGTTGTAGCAGCAGAGCTTGTTTAGATTTTTTTTGTACTTTGGATGTTACATCTGATTTTGTCTTAGTGGCTTCGGCTGGTCTGTTTGCCTGTGCTCCTGTGGGAGATGGGTGCTTACAAAAGGTGTCTGACGGGAATGAGCTGTGGAAGTCGTTTGGAATCTTGGTTGTGTCTGGTAGAAACTTATTTTAGGGATTGGCTTAAACGGGAGGGTTTCACCAGAGCTTGGGAACAACCAGAGTGCCCGACTGCTGGAGTTTGGCACCTCCCTGTCCCGGGGGTTCCTGGGGTGCTGGAGGGAGCAGGGCCGGGGGTCACACGGGGGTTGTCACCTCGCTCTGTGCCGGGAGCTGCGAGGAGCCAACCCCAGCCTGGAGTGGAGCTGCCAGGGCTGTACAGTGTGTGTGTCAGGGCTGCAGGGATGGGACCTATTTCAGTTATGAGTTAATGATGTGAAAATGTCTGGCAGTTTCTGTGAACATATACGTTATGAATATATTCCCAGCCTATATTTAATCTTTCCTTCGTCAGAAACGAATGAATTCCAAGGAGGATAACAGAAATGTTCTTAAATAATTTGGCTTCGTGTTGGAAAGCTTTATTGCATTATAAATTAAAATGTGAGCATGCTGTTGCATGCTTGGTAAGCAATACAGTAAAATTCCAGGTAGATTTAGTATGTGTTTATTTTTAACATGTGTTTCGTTAGCAGCAGTGGTGGCCTGAGAGGTCTGTCTGCAGTGGTTCAAAGGTTGTAAAAATGAATATAGTGAATCTTTCAGAGGGCTCAAAATTGCAACTAGGAGAATATAAATTAAGGTATGTTGGCTTCTTTATCTGAAACATATGTAAGTAAAAACTAGTTGGGGAAAAATGCGACCTGCTGTTGCTGTAGCATGGCCATGGTACTATCTCTCTTCAAAGGAACTGTTGTCACTTCAAATGGTGCTGACTGCTGTCCATCCTCAGTTTTGGATGGGAATGTGGATTTGGTGTTTACACCTCACACAAACATCACACATAAATATTTACATGTGATGTTGCACTAGGAAATTCCATGCAGTGAAATGAGAGGTAGGAATAGTCCCATTAGGCTGGTGAGAAGGAACATTTACCTGATATCACACTGATTATAATAATCAATAATATAATAATCAAGTTATAAATATAAATCACCAAGTACTCCTGGCACTGATCCTGGGACTGTTTAATGGGAGCCCAGTGAAACCATCCCTTGTAGCGGATGGATCGAACTACAGAGCACCTGAAGGGTGTTCAGGAGACTTACACAGACAGTTATGTCTTGATTTAGGACCAAGTTGTGGGGAGCTGAAACTACAACCCAGAAGAAATGCCTCCAAACAAAACCCAACTCTTAACTCAGATTAAAAATTTTAAATCCAGAATATTTTGGTTTTAAAGTAAACTGCATGCCCTCCTGGTTGGTGGTGAGAAATGGGCATTTGAACCATTCTCTCCAAAGTGGTGTATAAACTCCAGGAGCAGCTTCAGACAGCGTGGTACATTGGGGAGGGGAGAATACTGTGCCACACCCTGCCATTTGCAGGCCATTTTACTAGATTTTCCCCCAAACTAGAAGACAGAGCATTAGGAATTATAACTTGCTTGTTTAGAATGGGAATATGGACCTGAGCTGGGTGTAGGGAGCGACTGGAAGCAGCGTGGGAAGTCTGACACAGATAGTTCATTATTGGCAGGAAGCATTTGTTTTATTGACATCCACAGTGAGATGGCTCCAAATAGCTTTAAACAGTTGACTTAATGTCATTTTGCTTCTAGGGATGGAACAGTGAATTCCAGTGTCTGCCACAGCACTTGTTCAATGACTATCAGTTGTTGACATGGTAGGAAAAAGCTCTGGGGCTTTTGAGCCCCTTCAGTGCAGTGAGTTAAAAACCACAGCTGGGGTCCTTAGTACTTAAAAATACTGATAAAGAGAATTTTACTTTAAAACACAACTGTTGTTTGTGTGTTTGGTGACTGTGGCTTTTATTACTTTTTAGTACTCGATCCAGGGCCTGCCCTTTAAAGCTTCCCTGGTACTAAAGGTTGGGAAGTTGATTTCTGCCAGTTTTCAGTTGCCCTTTAGAGTTTGTCAATGAGCATGACTACAGTTGTACTGGATAATATAATAGATAATATAAACAAGTATATATTATATAATATATATAATATAGTATATAATGTAAAAGAACGTAACGAGATGATATAAAATTGGTCATGGTTACTAAATCTAACAAAGTTGTGTAACTGTTGATCTTATGTATTGGCTTTAACAGTCTGTTCACAGTTCCATGTATTTTATGCATTCCCAGGCTTTGCAGGTGTAACTCACTCTGTGTAATGTCTCTGCCTGTGAATATAGATACAATTTCATCTTGATTCTAAGCCTAAAATTCTGAAGCCGTTTACTGCACTTTGTTTAACAGTTTGTGCTGTTAATTAACTGCTGAACAATTTTTTGCTGACTCCTATTCTTTAACTCTTTTTTTATTTAAATTCTTCGTATATATATTTATATAAATAAAAATTCTTTAAGTGTGCTCTTGCAGCATTCTCTCCTGTCTCAAGCATTTCAGTGCCGTTCCTCATGTCGTTTCCTTTAACATTCATATTCATATTCTTTCAGTGTTGGCAGGTGTGTATTTCACATTAACATGAGGGGTTTTTTGGATGTTAGACTGCTATTTGCTTATGGTAATTTCCAGTCATCATAAGGTGACTGTTGAGAGAGATGAGCGGAGAGGAAAAAAATTGTCAGGCATTTACAGTAAATACTCTCTGCTTTTGGAAACGCTGTCAGAAGTTTAATTGTTGGGTTCAAGTAAGTTTGTCATGTGCCAGACAGAATCAGTCTGCTGTAATGAACGGGTTACGCACTCCACCAGCAAAAAGGGAGAGTGAGAAACCAAGGGATGCTCAGGATTTCCTGTCACCTTGCACTGCAGAAGGAACGGGCTGGGCTTTTTAACCTAGCCTGTAATTAGGGTTTGCATGGAAGCATATATTACTGTGCTTGCTTTGCCAGAGCTCTTCAGTGTGATGGATGAGATTTAAGGGTTGATCTGACTAAATTGCAATGAGAATACTAACGACAAAGATATTTCTGTTGTGAACTATTCCTACCAGGCATCATGGCTGTGACGGGAATGGTGTAAGATAATGGACAATAAAAGTCACTCGGAAATAGTACTCTCCTAGGATTGGGCTGCCTTCCCCCCAGCACGTGCACTGAACCACAGTGAGGATGTAATCATGAGCCAGGATCATCATTTAAATATATAGGTAATCTCCTGGAGTATCCTGGCAGATTTATTTTATGAGCAAGGAAGAGGAAGAATATTATTGGGCAGCAGACAGGAAGAAAGTGTTAGTGCTGTGGTTGTGTTTATTTTGTAAAGCAGTTTGCTCTGCTCTGCCCCTGCGGAGCCTGCAGTGAGCAGCGTCCTGGGGAGGGGGAGCTCCAGCGGGCCGCACGTCCCTGGGGATGGAGGAGCCCACCTGGGAGCTCTGGGGCTGCACTGCTGGGTGTGTGTCACTGCTGGTTCTGTGTGTATGGTGAAAGGTGGGAATTTGTGCGGTAGTTTAATGTACTTGATTGTGTTTAAACAACTTGTGGATTTCTGGAATTACATCAGTCTTGCTGTTTTGGTTTGTTTTGGTTTGTTTGGTTTGTTTTGTTTGTTTTGTTTGTTTTGGTTTTTGTTTTGTTTTGTTTTGTTTTGTTTTACATGAGGCACCCAAACAGAGCTGCTTGGCTCCCCCTCTAAGTCCCTGTGTGGTGAGAGGGTATGAGAAGGGTATAGTAGCTGAGTGGAAAAGCACACATATATGTGTGTGTGTGTGTGTGTGTGGTGGGCAGCAGCAGAGCTGAACGCTGGCACACAGAGCAGCTGGTGTGTCTTGCAGGAGGTGAAAAGTGCTGGTACAGAAAACGGTTGTAACACTGAGCACAAACTGCTGCTTTGCCGCCTGCTTGAGAGGTGCACGGTCCTGTCATGTTGATTATACATCTGGGAGCAAATCACTTGGCCTGCAGTGCAGTTGGAGGCATCCCGAGACACATGGTGATACCCAGCCAGACTGGGCACAGCTGTTCCGCGAGGAGCGGCACCCGGGGCACGGGGCGGCTCAGACTGGATGCCAAGATGCTGATGAGGTTCTGCTCCTTAATGAGTGTCTCGTAACTAATGATCCTGGCCTTTGCTCCCGAGTGCCCTGGGCTGTTGTGCCCTGAGAATCCCACCTGTCAGGTACCTGCGAGGTACCAGGGGTGCGGGGCTGGTTTGCGTTCTGCTGATGAGCGTCAGATGGACGGGATGGGGGTGTGGGGACACTCAGGTACCCAGAGAGGAGCTGCAGCTTGGGATGTGGCAGGGCAGCTGGCTGCATGAGAGGGGTTTTGTTCTCCTTGGCTTTGGGAAAACCCCAGGTTACCTGGGAATGCTGCCACTGACTGCAGTAACAACTGTACCACAGTCGTTTGAGAGGAGAAGCTGCTCATCCCACAGGGGCTTTGGTCATGTTTCCCATGATGATGATCCTGTTCCTTTAGTGGCTTTCTGGAAAGACATGTAATCCTTCATGGCATTTTAAAAATGGTTTAATTTACAGTCATGGTCAAGACCCAGTCTGAAAATGTTTGACACTGCAAAGCTTCGTAGGAAATTCAGAAGCAGGAATAAAGGAGCCTGTCACCTGAGAAGGAAAAGTGCAGAGCTAGGACAATGTAAAGTAAAAATGTGCCCGTGCCAAGAGTGTACCTTGTACCTTTTTTGACACAACAAAGTGCCTTTGTGGTGTTTGGTGGCTGCTATTTAAGCCCCTCTGTGAAGCCCCTTGCTGGGGATCCCCTTCCCCTCTGCCCTGGCTGTGCCAGCAGCCCAGAATAGCCGAGCTGCCAGCCCGGAGCAGGACACGCTGTCCTGGAGGTGTCAGGAGCTGTGTCATGTGAGCTGGGCTGGATCTCTTTTCAAAGCTGCTATTCTGTTCCTCCTCCTTCCTCTGCTTCCAGCTGGGCTGGGTTAGGGCTTTAAACAAACAGTGCCTGAACCCAAATCCTGCCCCGTTCCGGTACCCCTCGTGGCACGTGGGATCTCCTGAGCTGTCCAGGCCCCACAGGAAGGAATTGTACCTTGAGCTTCCTCGTGGAGAGTTATGGTTCTGTGAGGAACGTCCCAGACCTGTGGGTGATCAGGTGATTCAGGTTCCCATACTCAGAAGTAAATCCCTGTCCTTGTTTTGAGCTCCAGCCCTTTCTGAAGGCAGGACACAGTGGATACACAGTCAGATCCCTGTTCAACCACGGACACTTCACCCAGCACTGTCTGGACGTGCCTTTAATGGGGGCTGTGCGTGGGAAGTGTCTGGATTCCTGTGGAGCTCTGTGGTGAGGTGCCTGTGGCCTGCAGGGTTTGCTCTGTGCCTGTGGACTTGGAAGAGAGAGAACATGTGGTACATTATCCCTTCAAGTAAACAGCCTTTCTCCAAATCTTGATTAATAACATAATTAAGATCATTCCAGCAATGTAATGTAAGGTAGGAATTTCATAGGACACTTCAACATTGATATTAAGAGACATAGTTTTATTTAAGTATTCACCTGGTTACTAATAAACCTACAGATGCTTGAGGCAGAAGGAATCCTAAAATTGAACTTCTTCACACTATCAGTGATTCTCCTTCTCCCACTGAAGTTTCATGGTACTAACTTTGGAAAACTTTTACCTGAGAGTAACTCATGTGCTCAGCTGTTTCTGTGCAGCAGGAACAGCAGCTCCCACAGCCAGTGAGTGTCTGTTAGAGTGAAGATTCATTTGCTGAAGAAACAAGAGCCTTTTTTCTGCCTTCCCCCCATACTGTCTGTGCCCGTGTTACAGTAGCTGGTGTTGGGAAGGATCTGCCAGAGATAAAGACTTATTTCACTGACAACTGTTAAAAGGACTGAGCAGTACTTACTACAGAAGTTGTTCTGCATCACAGAAACACCCCACTCCCACAAATATTTGAAATACCTTTGCATTTTAAATTAGGAGTTAGTCATTGCCCAAGTGCCAGACATGCACTATTAATACACTAATCAGGTCAGGTTGTGTTCTTTGCTGAGTGAATACTTGCCAAAACTCCTGAAACAAGGGTGGCTTTGCCCTGTTCTGCTGCCGGCTCTGCCTTTGGGAGGGGTGTGAGTTACTGGGAGGGAGGGAGGGAGGGGAGGACTCTGCTGCTGCTGCCCTGAGCAACCCTGTGTAGGCAGTCCCGGGGAAGAGTTTCTGGCAGTGATGAGACTTCTCTCTTCCCTTTGTGTTCCCTCCAGCAGAACTGTGAGGCAGAGTTTGGTATGATACCATGGAAGGGCAGCACAACCACCCACATCATCTAGGGGACCAGAACAACCCTCTGTGCAAGCTGCCAGGGCAGGAATTCCAGCATGACCCTCAGGTAAGTGTGTGTGCCTCCAGGCTTTCTCCTTCTGTGTTTTCTTCCCTTCCTTCTGTAAAGGTCCACAGATTTATTAGCATTTAGCCTCCTTATTTTTACCCCCCTCCTTTATTTCTAGTGCAGTTACAGCAGATTTAGAGTTTATCCAGTTTGGGATTCTGCCAGCCAGTCACAGCTTCCTGAACCCAGGTTTTTTGATGGTAATAAGAGAAAAAGGAAATAGTTTGATTTTTTGCTTAGAGCAAGTATTTTTAAATCATCTTTATGAAAACATGCACTGTGTTGGCTTTCTCTTGTCTTTGATTCTTTGAAGGAAAGGCCAAAGTAAAGCATGTAAGTGAATAAATGTATTTTATCTCCTTTTATAGTTTAGTAATTAATGCCAAAGGGGTAATTGCCAACAAAAAGCCCATCCTACATGGGTCTGTAGGCTGTCTGAGAGTCTGGAATCCACCCCACAATGCATTTTGTCTGTACTGTTATAAAGTGTCACTGTGGCAGCACGAGGGGGCTAAACCCAGGATGAACCTGCCTGCTGTGTAATGGTGACACTGGGATTTTGGGGGCTGTGGCTGTTTGTGTTTTCCAGCCTGTTTGTGTGTTTACCAGAGTGATTCAGTGGTACCTGGGTGTTACTTTAAGGAGCAAACAAAAGCCATCCTGGCAGGGCTGTCAGGAAGCAGAGCCTTGTGCCTGTGGTGTGATGTTGCTGCAGGGAGGGGGCTGTGCCTGTGGATTTCTCATTCCCAACGTGCAGTCCGGGGCTGATCCAGGTTCCCCAAACAAGAGCTGGTTGTTGGGAAAGCTCTGACACTGCCCAGGGTGGGCTGTGCAAACACAGGGAGTTGCCTACACACAGAACACAACTGTGCCTGTATCCTGGGAAAGTACCCTGCAATGGAGCAAAGCCCCCTCTCCTAATGCAGCAATTTGTCATATTAAGTCATTTAATAATAATTGAATCCCCTTGATTAATCTCCTAGAATTAGCCAGTTGCATTTTGAGCAATTAGGGTTAATTACTGCCTCATTTGGCAGGATAGTGCCCCTGTAATTATTTCATGAACAAGATTAGGAAGTGTTCCTGTGCAGCAGATACGTTCATGGCATCTTGGAGCACATGTTAGAATTTGTAATGACATAGTTAAGTGTAATTAGTAGCTAATAATCTATGTTCTGCTGTGATGCTGATGCTGAGTGGGCTCATTTTGCTGTATGGTCATTGTCAGTGAAACCTCCCCCCAACTCTGGTAGTACCCAAGTTGTGTTAATGGAGGGCTCTATTAACTCTTCTGAGAATGAGCTCATTTGGAATTGGAACTGCAGGAAGACTTTCTTTGGCTTTGCTGTCAAAATAACATAAAAAAAGCTGAAGAACAGAAATATACAGTCCACTGGAGAACTGGAAAAATGCATATTACAAAATCATACTGTTTAGAGGGCAGGCTACCTTCCATTGGGGGCATGATATGAGTGCTGATTACCTATTTCTGATTTGCCATTTTTCAGGAGTATAATTATATATAATTTTCAAATCTCTGGTACTTTTACCTGGAGTAATCCAAAATGACATCATTTCTTTCCTCTGGAGATACAAGTATTGCAACCATGCTGTGTAACAGCCTGTGGGAGGGAGGGAGCTTTGGGGAGATAAAATGGACCAAACTTGCCTTACCAGAACTGTCATGAATGGCAGCGAGAAAAACTTGAGCAGAAAATGCCAAAACTTGGAGTCTTGGACAAGGAGAGGGTTTGTGTGGAATTGCCCTCCCTTCCTTCCAGTGCTCGTATTCAAAACTGTTGTGTCAGTCCCCCAAAGAGCAGAGCAACAGTGTGTTCCTCTCCTACAAAATTTTCCTGTAATTGTGCTGCTTCCTAGAGCTTTTTCTTTTCCATTCTGACAGAGGTGTTATTTCTGCTTTGTAACTCTTCAGTACAGAGTGCAAGTGTGTCAGGCTTTTCTTTCTGCCTCTAACTGCTGTAGTTTAGTTAAGAAGATGAAACTTCTGAGTAATGCTGGATATTTAGAAGTTCTGTATAATACAAAAATAAGCCCAAAACCAGAAGAAAGGGCCCAATAAAATCACAGTTTTGACCTCTCCCTCCCTTACCCACCCAGTGTTACCCTGAGGAAGCTGGTCAGCAAGAGGAGGAACATTTTCCAGCAATGTTCCAAAGTGTCAATTATAGGAGCCTCCAGATTACTGAGTGTTTACAGCAGTAAGGAATAAAAGATACTTAGGAGTAAATCAGTGATATAAAAATATGGAGCTATAATTTTTCACTTAGTTTTCATACTAAATAAACACTATAACTCACTTTTAAACAACCCTTTTATATACTCACAGCAGCAGAGCTGCTAAGAGGTTATTTCTATTATTTCAAGCTGGTATTTCTCTCTTTCCTTATCATGCTCTAGTACAAATATCTGCTGGTAGGGACGGCCAAACTTTGAAATTCAAGCCAAGTTCTTCAACAAACTTTAAATTCCAGGTACCAGGTGAGGTGAAGGATGTTTTATGATGACTGTGTAGTCTAGTTTTGAAGCTCAAATTGAAAAACCTGATGTATTCTTCAATAATTACTTGGCTACCTGTTTGAAGGGTAATCCATATTTTAAAAGTTTCCTCATCTCCTGTGAGCTTAGAAGTTCTTCCTTTAATCAATCTGTCCTAATGTGTTCTCATAAATTCACACTGGAATTTCAACCTCAAAGTATGCAAAATTCTTTTCAGGTAGGCATTATGGAACGGAGGCAGGTGTGCAATTTGGGACACACTAAAAAGGTTTGAAGCACTGATGCTGATAGTAAATCACTGCTTGTGAAATGTGTGTTGTACTGGAGGGGCTGAAGCCCCCCCAGTCCTGCTGCAGATGTCTTTTAAAGGTGAAATTAGTTACAGTAAATGTCATTCAGATGAAGGATGCACTTTAGAAGCAGGAAAGCATTCCTTTAAAATTAATGATGCATTGCAAATATCAGGAAAAAAAACTTATATCCAGCGTAAAGATAATTAAAATTCAGGTCAGAAGTGTATGACTTAGTCGGGCTAAATTTTTTAATGAGATTTCAGAAAATTAATTGGGCGAGTACGTTTTTCCTCTTCTAAAGAATATTTCATTTCGTGGCTCTACAGGAGAGATACTTTTATTGGCATCTGAAGATTGCAGTGTCTGACTTTTTAACTGTTGGTTAACCCATCTTTAACAATTTTTAGGCTGATTACAAGTAATCTAATCCTGACCTTGTAACCATTTGAGGAGGCTGCTGACTGGTGCCTGCTTTCCACGTGCCAGTCAGCACTGAAACAACTGATTTGGGATGAATTAACACCAGCACTCCGGGTTTATGTGGTGTGCAATTGGCAGGGAACATTCCCCTTTTCCAGCTCATCCAGGCTGGGATTTCCCAGCCCTGTTGGGGAGCAGCTGCACAGACCTGGCTCTGCACAGGCCACAGGTCAGGATTTCCTGATACTTTGGGATTTGTGCCCCAAATGAGGGGTTAGGGCTGCAGGCAGAGCTGCTCCCACAGTTCTCTTGGGGCTGTTCAGGTTTTCCCCAGATCTTAAGGAACTACAAAGAGGTAAATTTATTGGCCAAACACTAATTGGTCTGGAGATTGAGAGTCTTTCTACAGAACAGGTTTTTCTTATTCTTCCTTTTCCCAAAATACAAATTCTGAGCTGTACAACTACTCATGAAGAACAGTAGAACAGAGAAATGTGTGTCCCACCTGCGTGTGCTTGGAGCAGGATTTGGAGGGAGTTGTATCCAATGTCCAGGTGTGAAACTCAGCCTGTTTGTGTTCCTCATGCACAGCCTGTGCAGCTGCCTCTGGTGCCACTGGATTTTTTTAGTATTACAAGACCTTACTAATTCTGTTTTGCAGAAAATCTTGTAATACCTCAAAATTTGAGGCTAAAAGCCTGGCAAACTTCTCCCTCAAGTACCGTGACAAGGGCTGCCTGTTCCAGCTTTTGCCAGCTTTGGAATTTGTGCTCTGGCATCAGCGATTCCATCTCACAGAGCACATGTCTGCCAGAGGAGATGCCCAGAAGAGCTTGTTCTTGGAATAATCTCTGCCTTTCTGCTTAAAAATGAATGGCCTTTTTATTCGAATGAGGAATTAACTGACTTTGATCTTTGGCTTTTTATATTTTTTTTTTATGGAGCAGGAAAAGAATGAGACTTCATTGTGAGGATGAAGAGAACAGTCTTTGTCTCAAAACAATTTCTTCCCCTTCCTATATCTGCCCTGGGAACAGAAATGTGCAAACAGCCCCATTTTCGTAGTGTCCAGTGGTTGGAGCTCTTTTGGTTTGGTTTTTTAATCCCCTTTTTTTTCTTTTTAATTTTTTTTTTTTAATTCAAGCTCCATCACTGACCTTGAGACCTGATCTGCAGAGTTTCAACTTTGCTGCTCTCGTGCAGACCCGGGCCTGAATCTGTCCTGAAAATGAGAAAATGTGTTTTTGATGGACAGGTTTGAAGGTGGTGGTGGTGTCTAATTTTACACATAATTTATGTACATGAAAACTCTGAGTTTTACAGAAATAAGGATCGTGGGTTGTTTGAATGAATAGGGGTTGGTTCTTTGACAGCTTTATGAAGAACTGTAGTGGTTAATTGTAGAAGGGTGTGAAAACAGTGGGGTTCCCCATGTCAGAAGTTGTGAAATAAGTGAGATGTACATAAGGCCAGATGATAGGGATGGTGTTCAGAGAAGGCAGATGTTTCTTAGATATTCTTTGTGTCCTTACAACAGTTTTTGGCAGAGTTTCCTGCTGCCCTTTAACGCAGCAAAGCATAAGGGAAGGAAGGCTGAGTTTAAAGCTGAGGGAAAGTGGCCTGTGATCAGTAGGGAGCTTTTGGTGTGGTTGGTGTAACCTGAGGAGGGTTCCTGGTTTGTGCTGCAGTCAAACATCTTCTCCCTCTAGGAAAGCTCTGTTACTTTAATTAGGTCTGATAGGTTGTGATAGCAAATGTAAATCTGGGTCATTGCATATGTAAATATGCAGCTGCAGTGCTGGGGGTGCCAGAACACATCAGCTGAGGTGTCCAGGCATCACCCAGCACCACCTCCAGCCCCCCAGCAACACCTCCAGCCCCCCAGCACCACCTCCAGCACCACGTCCATCCCCCCAGCACCACCTCCAGCCCCCCCAGCAGCCCCTTCCCATCTTACTGAGATGGGCACTGATGAGTGTTCCTGTTCCTCAGATCCCTGCAAAGAGAGATCACAGCCAGTTTAAATGGAGAAGGTGCAGGGGCTGATTCCTTGGAACACTTGCTTGTCTGCTTTCATCCCATGTTGCCTTGCTCTGGTGTTCATTCAGTAAGTTAAAGGAGAATGTTTGTAACCAATAAAGCAGTGGGATTTTAGCATTCTGCTCTTTATCTGATGATCTGCAGGATACCTTTTCCCTCATCAGTGACAGGATGCTCCCAGTTCATTGGATAGTGTGCACTGCCAAACTTGGAGAAACGATTCCTGAGTCTTTATTTTGGGATTTTTTTTCTTCTGTAAGTTCAGTATTACTCCAAGCACAGCACAAGCACTGAGAGCTGACCCAAACTTTGGTTGCAGCCACTGGCTGGTGACTTGTTCCAGAGTGAAGGGGAGACTAAAGTGATGTTGGAGGGAAACACTCCCTGAGCTGTTTAAAGGAAGCACTTGCTGGAGTGCCCTTCCCCTTTCTGTGCCACCCGCCTTCATGAATAGCTCCGTCTAACTCAGCCTGTCACCTCTGGGCGTTGTTGTTCAGGCCTTGGGTTGGGTTTGTGTTGTCTTTAGCCCAAAGAACTGAAACCCATTTCTCCTGGCATGAGACTATTGGAATGCTCATGGTGAGAGATGGAAAAACTTACCTGTGGCCTTGGCCTCTCAAAAATAGTTCCTTGAAGTGTGGCTTCATTTTGCAGAGGAGGGGGTTTCTCTTTTAGGGAATTTGAACTGAGGAAGCTGGTGACCATGACAGCCTGGAGTTATCTCCAGTGATGTGCCTGCTGAATGAACAGGCCTGGGCTGGGGGTTGTGGGGTTGCGTTTTGGTCTTTGCTGGGGCTCAGAACTGCCCAAGCTGTTGGGTTTGGCAGCAGCTCCCTCTCTTCCCAGAGCTCCATCCCCAGGCACTTCCCAAGGCTGGCACAGGGCAGGATGTGGGAGGGCAGGGCGAGCTCTGGCCACAGCCAGCCTTGGGCTGCAGGAGATGAGGGGGAAGGTGACACCAAAACCACCTGGTGGTCTTTCACTGTCTGGTGTGTGGTTTGTTCTGATCTCTGTATCGTCAGCATTTACCAAATGTAAGTGGGTTTTTGGAGTATGAACTTCCATTGTGGGCATTGCTCCTGTTTGTTGTGATAATGATGCTTTAGAGGTGACAGTTTCAAAACAGCTTGTCTTGATTAACTGATGCTTTTGTGGGTCAGAAATTACTATTTGGGGGATTTGATTGGTCAGTTTTCTTTAAAATGCTGAATTTTACAACTTTGTTTACTAAACCTTTGTCAAATAACTGTGATTGTAGTTCAGAGTAGCACAACACACCTTGAAATCTGAAGGCATTTTGAAATGCCTGATGGATGCTTTCTGTTGTTGTTGAGTAGTGTTCCATTTTACTTCTGTTGCAAAGAAAAGAAATCCAAACTTATTTACTCATCAAAATAAACATACACTGGAAGAGACCCACACAATGTCTTGTATGTGGGGCTGACAAAAGATGCTGGACTGTTTTACCTGCATTTTAAATCTTAATTCCAGCCTCTCCCTCTGTGGTGGGAAATGACAGTGGTGGGAATAGTCATCTCCTCAAACATCCAGCTCTCCCAGCCTGCTCTGGGACACTTGGGATTGTCTGCTCAGGGCTGGGCTGGGGCTGATGGCTCATCCCTTCCTCACCCTCCCCTTGTGTTGGGTACTTCTCTTTTTGTGGTTTTTGATGCAAGCTGAAATGGCTCAATGCTGAAGCTTTGGAAACATTCTGAGTAATTAATTTTCATCATTTCTTCTTTAAGCATTGTTTGGCAGTCGTGCTAATTCCAGAGGGGAGCGGGCTGGCTCTGGGGAGCGATCCCCAGTCCCTGCAGGCCCTGCTCCCTGCCTGGCTGTTTACCTGGCACTGCTGCAGGGCTGCGGCAGCTCCCGGGCGGCACAGGCAGGGAGAGCTGGAGAGGGGCTGTGGGACGAGGGAGAGCAGTGTGGGACTAATTAGTTCCTTACACACAAGGCAAGACTTTCATTCCCTTCTGGAAAAAGTCATCTGGCTTCAGCCTGTCCCTGGTAGCTCTGCAGGGTGTTGATGGTTTGGGGGCACACCGTGATGGGTTTGGGGGCACACCGTGATGGGTTTGGGGGCACACCGTGATGGGTTTGGGGGCACACCGTGATGGGTTTGGGGGCACACCATTCTGCAGAGGGACCAGCCCAGGTTCCACTGACCATCAGTGGGAGCAGAGGTGTGCAGCCCTGTGGGAGCAGAGGTGTGCAGCCCNCCCTGTGGGAGCAGAGGTGTGCAGCCCTGTGGGAGCAGAGGTGTGCAGCCCTGTGGGAGCAGAGGTGTGCAGCCCCTGTGCAGCCCCTGACCGAGTCCCTTGGCCCCGCAGAGGCAGCTGACGGCGTTCCCGTACCGCTGCACCCTGGCAGACTTCCAGGTGGAGAAGAAGATCGGGCGAGGCCAGTTCAGTGAAGTCTACAGAGCAACGTGTCTGCTGGACAGAAAGCCTGTGGCGTTAAAGAAAGTGCAGGTGAGCACCTCAGTTCACAGTCCTGCTGCTCGGAGCAGGATGGGGATGTTTTAAGGGCCTGCCCAGATCACTTGGAGCCAGAGAACTGCACTGCAGGGTCCTTGTCCCTCGGCTCCCTGGAGGGGCTTTCTGTTTCCAAACCACAATTACGGAGCAGTGGTGCAATTTCATGTTTATTTTAAATTTCACCTCTTTATAAAGTAAATAGATTTTAAATTGAATATTTAAAATTATTTACCAAGTGAGACTGTAGTTAAATGTGTGTGAAAGAAGGAGGCCCCCTGGCCTGTGGGGATCCTGCCATCGTGACACAGCTCAACATGGGAACACGGAGCACGAGAGGGAACAGTGCCTGAGCTTGCTCGTGGAGTTTTAGAAGAATTTCTAAAAAACTTAGTTGCCAGCAGTGTAGATTTGTAACTTGACTGAAAGTATTGGGCGGTGTCCAGACTAGCATTTTGTTTGAGGAGATTTCCCTTTAATCCTTGAACAGGCCCTGTAAACTCTCATTTCTAGTGACTTACTCTCTGACTATTACAAAATGAATATTAATGCTCAATGTTATTGTTAATTATCACAGAGAAATTAGTGGAGGCTGTATCTGTTAAAAAGGGAAAAGTAAACACTTTGTCTTTTATTTTCTGGATGAAATTAACAGTAACTAAAGCAACGAAAATCACGACAGTAAATTCACAAACTACTGTCTTTATTTTCTGGGCTGCTTAGAGCATTGCCTACAGGTTCTAAAAATAGTTTTGCCCCAATGTTAGCCCTGTAGTGGTTTCAAAATAAAGAAAACATTGATCTTTATTTGATCTGGGGATTGTGTGAATGCTCATTACTGTAGAGGATATACAAATTGGGGAAGGAAAGACCAACTGCTTGTTAAAGTATAAAGTGCTTTTTTTGTTGTTGTTTCATTTTTATCTTCTGTGTTTTTATCTTTGAAGATTTTTGAAATGATGGATGCCAAGGCTAGGCAAGATTGCATTAAGGAAATTGACCTCCTGAAGGTAAGGATTTTCATGACTTTTTCCAGGTTTATTTTTGTTGTTGTTGTTTTGAGAAAATAATTGTTTTCAGGTTGGCAAATAAAGCTTATAAATATATAAGCTTATAGAAGCATAAATAATCAGAAAAATAAACTGGTGTATGCAATTTGTGCATTATTTTCCTCTGTCAGAGTTTTAGTGTAATTTTGTTCTTTTAAGGGGCAAAGAGACCCTGAGGGGTACTGTAATCAACATTTGGGGTTTGTTTATCTTTAATAGGGGAGAAAAAATTCAGTTATTGCTTAACAAGACTTCTTTCAGGACACTGTTTTTAAATGTTCTGCAAGTTCGCAATAGAAGGGGTTGTGTCACACTGTTGGGGTCGAGTTGCTCTTTACTCAAGACACTTTTCTTATGCTGTGCTGGTGAGAAATGCTGGTTCTTGGGGGTGTTTGTGTGTGGTGACTCAGAGCTGTGTGGCTGTCCCTGCTGTGCTCACCGGGACAGCGGGGGCGAGTGTTGTGTCTGGAGCTGTCACTGCTCCAGCACTGTGAGTGTTCTTCCATTCCCTCCACCTGCAGCAACTGAACCACCCCAACATCATTAAGTATTTGGACTCTTTCATCGAAGACAACGAGCTGAACATTGTCCTGGAGCTGGCTGACGCCGGAGACCTCTCCCAGATGATTAAGGTAGGGATGTGTCCATGCCCAAGGTGCCACAGACATCCAGGACCAGGCACACGCGGGCTGGGGGCAGCACAGCTGGGCTGGGAACACTTTTGTTCTCCTCCTGCAGCTTTGCACACCGAGGGGGTGTTTCCAGACCTGAACCAGTGTCTGGGGGCATTTTAAATCCCCCAGGCTGTGCCATGAGCTCGTGGGCAGAGCTCAGAGGGGAGTGAGGGTCTGTGGTTTGGTGGGACATGTGTGCCTTTGGCAGGGTTGATTTACTCAGCCTGTGATTGATGGGGACAGTTAATTACTGTTGGGTTCAGTGTTCACATTGTCTGTCTGCCACTCTGAAGACATTCAAGGAAGTGTATTGACTTTCTATGCAATGGGGATTTGGGTTTGAGAAAATGTTTCAAGTACTTGTTCTTCTTTTATGTTGCTCTTAGGAATACTTGTATTGCTGCAAACCAGCTTTAGTTAAGCTGTTACCACCTGCTTTTATATTTTCTTTGACATGTTAATCTTTAGACATACATCCCTTGTGAGAACAGATGTGTTATATCATGTTTGTTAGCACTCTCAACCTTCTCTCCATGTTTTACCTGTTTTTTGCCATCATTATTCTGTAATTATCATAAATGAATGTTTGGAAAGTTCTCCTCCTCCTTGTTGTCACAGTTAAAATATCTTATTAACAGATTTGTTTTCTTTGCCAGCAGAGCCATGAGGCACTAGGCCAGGGGCTGTCAAACAAGTTACCACTCAGTCCATAGTCTATGGCTAAATTTGCAGGATCCGGGAAAATCTGCTCCGTCTCCCGGGAGAGCCCCGGGCGGGCGAGCTGGGAACAGGCAGTTGGCAGAGGCACTGGGGAGAGCCCCAAAATCCCAGATCCAGCCTCAGCAGGGGAGGGTGGGAGGGATGTGTCCCAGCCCGAGGGGTGAGCGCTGGCGGGGGCAGAGCTGCCCTTGTGCCCCCGCAGAGCTCGCTGGGGTTGCAGCTCTCACTGTTCCCTCGTGCCTTCTGCTGCATTTCACCCTTTTCCCTCCAGATCTGGAGAAACTTGCAGATCTTCTCAGGCCTTTTATTGTTGTGGTTACAGGTGGGAAAAGAGGATTGTGAGAGCAGGAGTTGGGGCTGTGTGTGGCCATCCTGGGCTGTGCAAGAGTCTTACTTGATTTTTAAGTCTCAGCTTGTAAAACGTTTTACTTACAGAATCATAACATTTCATGATATAAAATATTGCATTTTTTTGTCATCTGCAGTTTTTAGTTTAAAACATCCCTTACTGATAAATGTGTTCATTTGTCTATTTGTCCTTTGACTATTTAATTTTTTTAAACTTGCTTTGTGTGTCATTACAACAGGAGTTACATTTTCCAAAGCATCATTGGTAGGTTCTTGGTTTGGTGCCTTGCCCAGCACTGGACTGTGCTGCCTGTCAGTGCTGCCAGGCTGCTCTGTGTTCTCTCTGTATTTCAGGCACGAAGAACATGCATTTGTTTTTTTCAAGGTCATAGAAATGAAGTGTTTCTATTGGTGCAAATCTGGGAATTCCATTTTTTTGGTTGTTTTTTTTTAAGAGGTAAAAAATGACCAAACCCTAAATCCAGGAGGGAACAAAAGCCTCCTTGTCAGTATAGCTCCAGTGCAGCAGTGGGGTTTGCAGTCACCCCCAGCCCTCCCTGGGGAGCTGCAGCTGATGGAGGATTTTCCCTGGAACAGCAGTGACAACACTGGAGGTGTGAGGGTGATAAAGCCAGGGCTGTCTCTGTCACGCCCCGGTGCCTGCATTATTTATGAGGATGTAGAGCTGCAGGAAAACCCACCTGAGAGTTGGGACTTCCTTGTAAATGTCAGGCGAACCTTATTGGACATGACATTTAGAAAATTATCACTTGTGGTCTTGCATATCCACTCTTAAATACTTTATTGAGAATTAAATAATTTTATTGTGTATATAACACTTCCTCCCTCACCCTCTGTAATTCCCTGTGCTCTCTCTCAAGTTTTGGGTTGGAACTGTTGCAATCTGTCAGATTTGCTGCCTGGGGAATTGCACGGTCGTGCCCCTTCACAGCTGATCTGCAAAGGAAAATTTGCCATTCCTGGAGTCAAACACGAACCAGTAACAGCATTTCACATGAAATGGAAAATGTGACAACGGACATCAGATGTCAGTGCTGGGAGGGAAAAGCACGAGGTGCAGCAAAGGGCAGCAAACAGTTCCCTTCCTTTACTCTCCTGCAGATGGGAATTCTCACAGGGATGGTGCAGCAGGGCAGCTGTGTGAGCCAGGAGGGTGTGCAGCATTCCAGAGGCGTTATCCAGGGACACTGTGTGTGACAGAGCACGGGGATCAGTCTGGAACCTCTGGAGGGGTGTTCTGAGTGTGTTAGTGCTGTGTTGGAAGGGTGGCTCAGCATCCAACACAGGAGGGAGCCATGAGCAGTCAGGGCCCAGCATCCAAAGCCTGCAGGTCTGGGGTGCCTTGGCAGAGCCCGTGCTCTGCTGGAGAGGAGGGAGCAGCTGAAGATCTGCAGTGTCTGCCCTTCACTGGGATCTGCAGCTGGTCATTTATTCCTGTCATAAGTTGACAACGACTTCAGTGTTGCAGAGGTGCAGCACCACACTGCTCTCTGTGCTGTGGCATTACAATTCCCATGATTTTGGGAGGCTCAGGCAGCCAGAGGTCCATGGAACCTGTGCTGGGCACAGCCTAAACACCCACAAAAGGACCTTTTTCCAGATCTGTGGCTCCTGATCAGGGTGTCTTTCTGCTCACTGGAGAGTGCAGTTCATTTAGTATTCCTATTATACATAAAATAGAATATATTATTCTACCTGATCACAGAAGAAACACAGATACTTTATTGATGCTCTGGCCATCTTTTAAAAAAAGGAAGCAGATTTCCTTGTCCTTGTTAATAGATGATGCAAGAATGAATGTTTACAAGGGGTTTTTTAATGGTCTTCTGTTTCTTAAGGCAAAATATTTGAGACATTTGTTGTTTTGAGGCATTAAATATGTTTTACAAGGTAATTAAGGAGATTAATGCTAATCATAATTGTGTCCATTCAAAAATGTCAAACCTATTTAAGCATATTTTTCATAATAGTTGTTAATTAGTGAACTGCATCGAAGTTTCCATACAGGGAGAAGGGGTTGAAAGCTAATCAGAAGAAAAGTCTTGCAGGTGCAGATCTGGAAGACATGAGCAACCTGCAGCTGACTACCACAATTCCAGGAACGAGTCAAATATGTTGCTTTTTCACTGATCTTTTATTTGTTTCCTCCCACAGTATTTTAAAAAGCAGAAACGGTTAATCCCGGAAAGGACGGTGTGGAAATATTTTGTGCAGTTATGCAGTGCAGTGGAACACATGCACTCCCGCAGGGTGATGCACAGAGGTAACATTAATTCAGTCTCTTTTCACTGAATAATGATATAATGTTCCAATTAGTAAGCGCCTGCATTCAAAAACAATTATGCTGATGTTCAGCCAGTGCATGTTTGGAGAGGCTGGAGCTGGAGATGGATCCCTCCTTCTGGCTCTGCCTCATTGTTAGAGGAGTCAGGCCGGAGTGAGCGTGGTATTAGGAAGATGAGCTGCTTTGTATTCCAGACACTGATATTAAGCAGAAGTGTCAAACTTGCCATTAGAAAAGTGTCAGAAATAAAATGCTGAGACTCCTGGATACAGTGAACTCTTAAGAAATAGTCTTCATTATATTAGCTGTGACCTTAGAGAGTTGAGAAGAGTTTTCCTGTCTCGCAGGCTTTTCTGAAATATTAATACAAATATGTCCCACACTTTCATAACCTGTTCTCTGTTTTCATTAATTATTTTTGAATTCCTTGTCTTAGAATGCCTCGTAACTTTGAGCTCTATCCAAAACTTACGTTGGTGCTTTCAGAGTCAGTGAAGTGCTTTGTGAAGGACTGGACTCAGGAAATGCAAATATCCCAAAAGGCACCAATCTCTGCTGCTTGTTATTTCCTTGCTCCTTTGAAGGAGTGAATTCTTCACTGTATTTTTCAGCAGAGTGATATCATTTTTGCTCCTTTATGCATCCCCTGATGCAGTTTATCAGTTGCACCTGAATTAGGTCTGTAATTGGTGGCTGAAATGTGGAGCCTCTCACAGAGTCTGCTCTGACGTGAAGAGAGAGCCTCTAACTCAGTCCTGACGTTCTTGCTTGGGAAACTGGGGTTCTGGAGATTTCTGCACTCCATGAACCAACTGGGCTGCACAGAGCCCAGAATTTATGCTTATGTGGAACAGTAATTAGCCTTTGCATGAGGGGATGGTGGTGGGCAGTACAGTTTCCTGTGGAAAATGAGCATTCCCAAAGAGAACCGGGCTTATTGCTTTGATTTCCAGCAGTTAGAGGTTGCCTCTGTTCTGTTGAGCTGTTTCCTACATTTTCCCTCATTGGTATTTCTCGTGTGCTGGGAAGTACACTCTGATTTTCGTGTCTGTGCAGAGCTTGAAGCCTTGGAAGATTCAGGCTATCAAAGCTCTAAAGGAACACGGTTCTGCTCGAGCCCCTTTGTACAGCGAGTGCTGCAGGCGATGCTTCTATTGCAGTATTAGAACCAAATAACCTTTTGTGGCTTTGACCTTTTACCTTTTTCTTCTTGCAGACATAAAACCAGCCAACGTGTTTATAACAGCCACAGGGGTGGTGAAGCTGGGAGATCTTGGATTAGGCCGGTTTTTTAGTTCTAAAACCACCGCAGCACATTCCTTAGGTAAGCTGGTACTTGTTAAGCAAGCCCTGCCGTGCAGTTGTCAGCTGTGATGTTCAAAAGCAGTGGTGTCTGTCCTCTGACGGTGACAGAAGTGGGATTCAGTGGATCCTGGATCTCCAGTGATGTGCATTCCAAATGCTCTTCATAGGCATTAATAGGTATCTTCTGTTTTAAAGCTTCGCTTGTTATTTTTTTCTGGAAGGTCTGGCCTGGTAAGCGTGTGATTTTTAGCAAATGTAACAAATGCAGCTTTTCCACTCTGAATATCCTGTTTGCCTGCACTGTGCTTGCTGGAATTAAATGTCACACCACCACCTTTTACAGCCCCTGACCGGGGCTGTCACTGTCTGAGGTGGGTGAGGTGTTCAAAGCCCTCGTGGTTCATCTGTTCCAAAAAGGGGCTGCACTTGAAATTCAGCTTAGGCTTTAAAGGTCCAAGCTTTCTTCATGTCTTTCACATAGCTCAAAGTTGTCTCCCTCATTTTTACCATTAGCATTAATTCCAGTGCTACAGAAAATTCTATAGTATATACAGTTCATTGTTTAAGTATTTCCTAATTGTGTCTGTAACCTCTTAAGAGATGATTTTCCATTTTTATTAATGGGTCCCAAAGGCTCTTCTGTGTTAGAGCACTGAGGGAACTTTGGCTTCTGGTACAGTATTTAAGCTCTTCTACATTTACCTCTCTCAGTTGATTTTGGAACACACGACATTTGTTTCACTCTTTGTTTTGTGCAGTTTCCTCCACTGAGTGTGAGTCTTGCTGATCCTCTCTTGGATGTGTACAAACCTCACTGATAACGCTGCCCAGAACACTGGGCTCCTCAGCGCTCAAGGAAGGAAGACTCCTGCCTTGCTTTGTGTGTGCTTAAAAAAATAGGAGCATTTCTACAGTTTACTGGCATAAAATAGGAGATTTCAGATTTCCCTTTGCATCAAAAGCTGTCCTAGGATATATCCCCACTGTGCTTAATAGATGAAAATAAATCCTTTTCACAGAAAGTTACAATCACATCATCCGAACAGGCCAAAATATGATCATGTCTAATTATATGATCTTATCTAGTTTGACTGCTGCACTTATTATATTAATAAGAATAAATTGGGGCTTGGAATCTGGCTGCACATGTAAGCCAAGCTTGTGACCTTTAGCAGGGCTGCTCTCTCTTAATTGAGAAAGCTCGAGTAGGGAGAGCTCAGCCCCTCGTGCCTTCCCTCACATCACGGTGCCCTGGAAACAGGTGACTGGGGTGCAGAGCACTGAGGGAGAGGTGCTGAGGCTGGAGAGGGATGGACACACCACCATTTCCAGAGATTCTGGAGCCACGTAAAAAAGAGCATTTTAACAGTCACGAAATTTGCAGACTTGAAGCTTCTTCCTTTATTTTTGGTAATTGGCCAGAGATGCAGGTTTTGCAGCAGCAGGAATGGGCTGGTCCTGGTTTTGGTGCAATGCAGGCACTCTGTGGGTGCTGTGAGCGCTGAGCCCGGCAGTGCCCGGCCCAGGCCGCGGTGCCGAGCGGGCACTTCCCAGCCCACGTTGCCCCGGCAACCGCCCCGAGCCATCACTTCCCTGGCTGCTGACCCATGAATTCGATGTGCAGCTTATGCAAATATATTCATCTCATTTCTTCCCTTGGCCGTGTTTGCTCACATCAGGCTGGCACAAAGGGCATCAGGCAGCCCCGACCCGGCTGACAGGTGTAGTGGCGGCTCGGCAGCGCCGCGGCGGGAACGGGAGCCGTAATTAGAGCAAGGAACAGAATGAACGTCACATGAATTACCAGGCAGCAGATCATATTTGTCAGGAAGGATTGCATACATAAAAATTAAGTGACAGTACATGCCGGGGTAATGAAAGAAAAATGAAAGATTTGCCTGTACACAGCTCGTGAGACGCCGGCGAGCGCCGGGCTCCGAGCGCGTGGATCCGCCGGAGCAGCGCCGGGACGTGGGCAGGGAGAGCCCTGGCCCTCCGTGGGCAGACCTGCCAGAGGGGAAGCGTGGACACCTCCAGCCTCCCCCGGTGTTGGGAGAGGCAGCAGGAGCCAGCTGGGGCGGGAGTTGTGCGGGGGTTCCCAGGGAGCCCCCTCGGCTGTGCTCTCCCTTTCCCCGGGGAGCAGGCAGGAGAGAGTTTTGCACAGGGGAGAGCTCTTCCTACACAAGCCTTGCCAGCAAATTCACGTTTTAAAGGTAGTGGGTGTAGGTAAGGTGAATTTTACTACTCCTTGTTACAGTGTAGTGGCTTGCAGTCCTTCCTTCCCTAATTTTAGACTTTGGAAAACTTAACTTCAATAAATACAGAGAATTTCTATCAATATTAGAATGGATAACTTTTTGAGAACTGGTATAATGCCCATTTTTAGCCAAATAAACTTGGCATTATCTAAAGCTTCTGACTGGCTTTACATTTTGAAGAAACAAGAGAGGAAAAAAACAACAAAAAGAAAAAAACAAAAGAAACCAATTTTACACAGAATAGTCTTGTTTTGGAGCAGATGATTTATTATTTATTCTTGGACAAGAATGTACTTAGAGCAGATTTTCCTTTTGGGGGATGCACACAAGTCAAAGCTTCCCAGCTTAGAACATGCCAACAGCCATGGATGGGGGTCCGTGGGGTGTTACCTGGCCCTTCTGGATGGGAGGGGGTGCAGGGACTGACTGAAGAGCTCTCTCATAAATGGTCTATTTGCCTTGCCTTTTTTCTTTTCTTTCCTTTGCTTGCCAAGCCACTTTGCCATCTGAAACAAAATCCCAGGGCTTGGAGGGGCTGGTAAACAGGGCTTGGTTAGAAAAAATGGACCCAAGAAATCCACAGAAAATGTCAACAGCCAATATTGTGGGGATTTTGAGGAGTTTTAGCCTTTGGTCTGAGCCTTGAGTAGAGTATTTGTGGAAAAAAAGGTAGATGCAGAATTTCTGTAGGTATGTTTACATACATGTAAAAACCAACTAAACAAATAAACCCAAAACAACCAACTGTGTGATTAAATACTAATAAGAAAAAAAAAATAGAGAGCCTTAAGGCAACAGGTCTGGTAACAACAGCTGCAATATTATGCTCAAAATATTTATTGTTTTTTTTCTAAGAAGAAGTAGATTTTATCTGCTTTTTTTGTTTGTTTGTTTTCTCCCTTGAAACAATTTGTGGGGGCACCTCACACTGAGTTTTGAAGGAATTTAAAGTATATTTTAGTGCCTTTGACCACAGTTTCACTTTAGCTATTTCCCAAATTCTACTTCTGGGAGAAGACCTGAGCCAGCTCAGAGCCTGTGGGAAACACTGTGTCCTGGTTTCAGTGTGAGTGTGAATCAGATTCCTTTTGGTTGTGCCCATGAGCAGCCAGGGCTGAGTTGCACAGGCAGCATCAATCCTGGCTGAGCTGTGTTTGCACAGGGACATGACCCGGGGCAGCTGTGGTGCCTGTGCACACTGGGGGTGCAGCTGCACAGGTAGGGCTGTAATTCAGACTCTGTATGAGAGGGAAGGATTTGGAATTTTATATCTGGAATAACTTTGCTGCCTTTGCCTCTGTGTTTTTCCTGGTGAAATAAGAGACTGCTCCTGTTCTAACTGGGAACAATTAGCATTTCCCTGCCGAGGAAGCTGCAGCTCTCCAGAGCTGTTTGTTGCTGTGGTGCTGTAGCTGCACCTGGGCAGTATGGGGGGAGCAGGGATGCTCTGGCATCACTGAAGTGGCTCATGGTCAAGTGAAGGGTTTCAACTCTCAGGAGCAGAGCAGGAAGCTCCTTACTTAGCCATAACCTTCCCTATGGTTTGGCAACCTTTATGGCTTCAAAGGCATTGCTCTGCCACCTGGTGAGTGATACTGAATTGGAACAATATTTTGTATTTCCAGCAGGGCAAATGCCAAAGAAAGTTTCTGATGAACAGTCTCTGATTAGACTGTTCCTGTCAAATTGACTAATGGGATGCAATGGTGAGCCCTGACTGATTGCACTGGAAGCCTTGTGCAGTTTTCTAGAAGAGGCTCATTACAGGAGATTCCCACGTAATGCTGGACAGGCCATAAAGAGAATTGGGCTTGTCAGTCTTTTATCATGACAGTTATTTAAAAATTAATGCATCAGTTTTGAAACGCAGAGCCCTGCTTGTTTGTACATTTGCTGCCAAGGCTCCAGTAATGGCAGGTAAATGTGGTGGGTGGACTCCAGGAAAGGAGCTCGGGCGTGGAGAGCTCGGGAGCCATGGATGTAGTGGAGCAGATTAATGCCCGGCCGGGAGGGAGGGCACTGAGCCGTGGCACAAACCTGTCCCTGCCGGCGTCCAGGGGGGCACAGGCTGATCTAAACCAGGCATTCTCTAGACCAGGCATTATCTAAAACGACAGTGGTGCTGCCCCAGCAGACCTGGCTGCCACAGCCTCAGAGCCCACCCGTTCCTGCTCCGGGGTGGTCACGCAGTGACCGGAATAACTGAGCCCGGGAGCGGCCCTGGCACTGGCACTAGGAGCAGGGGCACCTCAGGGCAGGGCTGGGGCTGCCCTGGTGCTCCCTCCTGTGCCTGGCTCCCGGAGCTCCTGGGGGTGGGAAGAGCAGCAGCACAGGGACGGTGCAGGCAGGGAAGTGTCTCACGCCAGTGCTCAGTGGAGGCTTCCAAAACTGTCCAAGAACTTCACTGAATGAGTCACTGCTGCTGCTGCAGCTGCATATTTTTAATCAGGAAGATGAATCAGTGCTGTCCCAGCCAAGTCAGTTCTTGCACAGAGATCTGGCAGCTGTGTGGGGGTTACTGTGCTGTCCATCGTGTGTGTCCTCGTGCACATGGGAGAGAGCCGTGGAAAGGCTCGTTGGGCTCTTTGAGTGAGTCCTGTCTGCTCTGGGTGTCCTGTGAAGTCACTCTGTGTAGTCTATTAAAAATTATTAACAGAACTCTGGTCTCTTCCATACACAGGGGCCTTTCACTGGCAATTAAACCCCGCCAGATCTGGGACTGTGTCAGTCTAACTTGCTCCTCCTCAGCACGGAAACAAAATAATCTCCCTGTGTTATTTTTCCTCTGTTGTGGTTTGTATAGGATTTGCAAAAATGTAACTTCTCATTAGGGTACCTTCACAGTGAAAGGGGAGTAATTTCTTATTTAATGACCTGAAAGCATGAGCTGAGTTCACCATACAGGGCAGCTGATTGCTGAACATCTTGGGGGTCCAAATAAATGCCCGGCTCTGTGCTGGGTCACCTGTGCAGGTGGCAGGGGTTGGGTTTTGCCTCTCAAGGCTGTTGCTTTCTCCCCAGAACTCATTTATTTCCCACAGTGCAGATCCCTCCTCAGGAACGTCGGGGAAGGTGGTGGCTGTTCTTCCCCCTCCACCTCCAGCACTGTCCTTCAGCTGCTTATTAGTCCTCCAACTGTCTCAGTCAGCATTTCAAATGGAGAAATTGTAAACTGAATGTTACAGGCAAATTAAACATTTGCCATCTTGTGAGGGAAAGGTCTTTAATTAGGAGAAGGATACACTGGAATGCCAAAAGAAAAAAAAAAATTGACAGGGGACGGACAAGCAGGGGAAGCAGGAGAAAAGAGCATATGCAGTCCTTGGATGTTTTAATAAATGATGTATCTGAGGATTATTTGATGTAGTTGAGACTGCCAGGATGTCTTGTATTTTCAGTACCACAACTGAAACTTATTTAGGATTTAAAAAAGAACCTTTTTGAGGTAAGGAATTTATTAATAATTTCCTGTAACTTCTGTCCAAAATACTGCAGTAAATTTCTTTTGATAAAATACAGACTTGTGAAAGTAGCTGGAAATCCCCCAGCTTCTGACGTGACTGCAAGTTGGAGCAGGGTTTTAAAGTTTGGCATGATTATCTAGGTTTTTGCAGTAAGATTTGGCCCTGTGTGGAACTGTTCCCTCCCCCCTGTGCTGCAGTTCCTGGTGACCCGTGCGAGGTCCAGGGAACACCCGGGTTGTGTCCCAGAGTCGAGCTCTGGCTGAGCAGAGTCCTGGCATCCCCCCACACCTCAGTGCAGGCATGACCCTGTCCCATGGCTCTGTCCACCTGGGACACTCTGGAGGTTCTTGGGAGCCTGGAAGGGGAAGAAAACCTTTCTCAACCCTCAGAAATACCGCAGATATTTTCACGAACGTTCCCCATCCTGTGGCTCTGTACCTGATGATGCATCTGATCCTATGCCTTTGACACCATGATCTGTCTCCACATCTTCATGCATCTCTTCCAATGAGCCCTTTGTGCCCCCTGACCCTTTAGTGAAGTGCCACAGTCCCTTTGTGAGACAATAACCTCGTCTGTCTGTCTGTTTTGCAGTGGGAACTCCCTACTACATGTCCCCGGAGCGAATACACGAGAACGGCTATAACTTCAAGTCTGATATCTGGTCCCTGGGCTGTTTGTTGTATGAGGCAAGTACCTTCTCCCTTCTTCCCCTGGGTTTGTCCTCCCCACACAGCACGGGGCAGTGCAGGGGCCAGGCTGACTGCAGGTACTTGTGGAGAAACCCAAGGAAAAGTTGTCTGGCTCGGTGTTGGCCTGTGCTGTCTGAGCACCAGCAAAGGGGCTGTGCCACCCTGCACAGCACTTGCACAAAGTTCATTTAGGTCACAGCAGATGCTGAGGACGCAGCCATGGAAAGCCAGTTCACTGCATCCCTCCTTCCTGCTGGGAGCAGAGCTCTGTCAGGGCAGCACAGTCACAGTGTCTCCAGAACACTGCATTTGTTTTGGAAATAGCAAATCCATTTGAATGTGAGCTACTGGTTTCTTAGAATCAATTCTGACCAATTGCAGTATTTTAATTCTGGGAGTTTTCAATGAAGAAAAATAGAGGTTTTATGTTATGTGAAATGAGGGTCTTTAACTATTAGACTACGGGTGGAAGTTTTTCTGATTGTACATTGTGTTACAGCTCAAGGCACAGACCCAGAGCAGACACGTTTGGATGAACTGCCCAGTGTGCAACTTGTTCTTTAAAGCTGTTACATGTATTTTGAAAATAAGTCCTATGATTTTATAACAGTGTTTTCAGTTTTGTGATTTCATTTTTAGCAGGGAGCAAAGGGTATCGAACAGCCTTGTACTCATTTATAATCTAAATCTTTTTTTAAATGGATGCATCTTCAAATTCAAGTGAAAGTGCATGTCAACATTTAGAGAGCTTTTATCCGAGCCCAGAGAATTAAAAATCCCTGGGATATTTAGTAATAAGAATATTGTTCACGTCCTCTTTGGATAACAAATTACATGAACTGGTGACATTTTGCTTCTCAGTACAACTTCTTGGAACCACATGGAATTAGGGAAATGTATTTCTTTTTGTGAGCACATCAGATGTGACAAATACTCTGGCTAAGCCTGTACTTCAGCTAGTTGGTTAAACAAACATCCCATGACAAGACAGTATAAGAGTCAGTTTTCCCATAACATCGCTGTTCCCAGCGGGATTGAGAGCTTGCCACTGTTGGGTCCTTCTGGGAAGAGCATCATCTCCCAGAGCTGAGTGTCTGTCCAGGGGTGGGCACTGCCCTGGGTGTCACCCTGTCACACTGCCCTGGGTGCTGATGTGCTGCTGCAGGGGGTGACATCCCAGGGGTGTGAGCCTGGAGAGAGATGGGCTGGGAACCCAGGGAAGGAATCCATCAAACCCTGCTGAAGGCACTGAAGAGCCTGGGGGGCTCCACTCCAGCAGCACAGTGGGCCCAGTAACATTTATGGGCTGGAGTGGGGTCCAGAAGCTGCTTGTGGTGACACCCGTCAGTGCCCAGAGCTGGGCACGGTGCCAGCGTTGTTAAATTGACAAGCTTTGTGCTTGTCTTCAGATTCCCAGTGCCTCTAAGGAAAGAATTCAAGAGACTTGGAGTAATTCCCAAAGCAGCAGCATCTGCATTCCACTCAAAAGCTGGTATTTTTTTAATAAAGGGTGGTTTTGCTTGTAATGCTTCTAATGAGATGCTGCAGGCTGGGATGATCCAGTACAGGTGTGTGTACCTGGGTCTGCTGGTGGTGTTTGAAAAGGGATTTGGAGATTCAGCTCTGGGAACAGGGGAAGGAAGTCTGACCTCCCAGTACTTTCTTGTGCTGGGCCTAAGGGGGAGTTCCCAGTGTAGGCTCTGAGGTGAGGGCTGGCCCTGCCATGGGGGTTGGCCTGGCCAGCTCTGCCAGGAGCAGTCGGGGTGGCCCCAGTTGGCCTCCACCCCTCGGGTGCTGTGCAGTGCCAGGGTGCTCCGAGTGCCTCCCGGGCTGAGCTCCTGGAGATGGGATTCCAGATTTATGCAGAGAGAAATATTTAGCGTTGTGCTAAGATATGTTTTTGTTGCAGGCAATATGGTCCCCTTATGGCACAGGAGTCTTGGTACTCCTTGTATTTCGAGAAGCTGAATTAATTGCACACTAAACATAATTCTCTGGTAGGAGTAGCAGTACTACAGGAACATCTGAGAGCTTTGGGGTGTGAAGCGGTTTTAAATTCCCTTCCTACGTAGGTAAGGCTTAACTTAGGGAACAGGAGCTGTGAGATCTTGCAGATTCCAAGGAGGACTTGACAGGTACCAATTCTGTGTTCAGTAGTTAAACAGCTACTTGACTTTTTAAACTTTCTAGAATTTCAAAAGTTAAACATGGTGTCTTTGAAGGAGCTGTGTTTTATCTGCACTAATTTCTTGTAAGGAGAATGTTTTTCCATTTGGCTTAAGAAGTAAGGAAGGGGGATGCTTGTTTGGGTATGAGTCACTTCTGATATTTCTCCAGATAGATTGTGCAGATAAGCTGCAGAGATTTAATGTACAAATTGCCTTCAGAGACATGCGTGTCCACTGGAATCCACTTAGGGAACATTGAGGGCTTTGGGACATGATGCCACATAGCACCACTTAACTTTGACATTGATAATCATACAGTGATTTTTATTAAATCTTATCAATATAGTAGTAACTGTCTTCATCCCTCACTTCCTGTAGATGTCTGTCAGCAAGATAACTTGGAGGGGATAAAAATAAGTTGTTAATTCCCAGAACGTAGCTACAAGCAATGACTTCAGCAGTTGTGGCAAGACAATCAATTTAGGCAGTAACAGGGATTCCCATCTCGCCGTGTCCGAACCAGCCGTGCTGCGTGGTGGGTGTTTGCCAGGGGGATCTGCCTGGCCTGGGGTAATTGCTCTAATCAAAATGTCAGGAGCAAAGCCCAGTGTGGCATCACAAACTGCAGTTAGTGAGATCCTTGAGTGCCTGTGGTCATGGCCCTGCTCTGCTCAACACTGGGTGCCCTCTCTTTCCACTTTATTTCCCTGCATTTACTATCCCAAACCCCACAGTGTTTCCTTTTCGATGTTTCCCTTCCATTCCTCCCCTTTGGCACATCACTGCTTAACTAGCCCTGGAATGAAAAGTGAATGGGAATTGGAAAATCCCTCTCAACCTCACTGGCATTATTGATGTTTGTATTGAGATCCTGGAGACCCCGTTTAACCCTTGCTTGCCTTCTGTGCTTTCCCCATTGCCCCCATTAGTGTTTTGCCTGGCCCAGCCCTGTGTGCTGGGCTCTCTGCGTTGTGTTCACCGATCGAGAGCAGTTTGCCATCAATCCTAATTGGAGAGTAGAGTCTCTAATTGGACTCTGTAATTTTTCTCCCACTGATTTGCCTGTTACTGACAGTAATGAAGCAACAGTGATACTTCACCTCTTGCCTTCAGAACCTTCCAAATGCTCTCACCTGGTGCTGGGCTCCTTGGGAGCCCCTCAGGTCTGTAGGTTTATGAGGAGTAGCTTAGGTTACTACTGGTGGTAGTGGTGAGGAGGAAGAAACACAGTAACTTTAAATCCTTTAAAAGACAGGTTGATGATTTAAAGCAAGGGTAGTTTATCCTGGTGTGTCCTGCACTGCTCAGCACTTGGAGGTGTGTTGATGGCACTGAGGTCCTGGTGGGACCCCCCATTCCCACAGTGCCTCTGCCCAGCCACATCCTGCTGTGGGAACCAGCCCAGACCCAGCAGCTCCAGCCCTGCCCTGGTGGAAACCGCTCATCTGTCACCAACTCCCTGGGAATGCATCAATCCTGGCTCCTCAGTGCAGGGTGATGGATTGCAGGGGCTGGTATTGGCTCTCTCTGATTCTGTGAGGAGCTCACTGGGTGTCAGCACCGTGCAGGGTAATGAGCAACAGACTGATAATCATCAGAAAACCCCATCACAGCCACAGGGAGAGGCATCAACTTCAGCTGGCCTCGGGATGAAAAGCAAGCCCAGGTGATGGGGCTGGTCAGAAAATGGTTTAAAAGCTCTAAGCAGAGGGGTAATACCCCCAATTATCCATTGGGGCTTCCACAGGAGGAGGTGTTGCTGTGCTGGGTGGGGCTGCTCTGACCCCCCCGAGTTCTGCAGGGCCGAGGTGGCTCTGCTGGCTCAGGTCCTGTGTGGGAACATGAGCAGGAAGGTGCTCCACTCCCAGGGACAGACACAACCTGAGCCATGTTTGCAGGGCCAGAGGTGCCCGTGGTGCTGTTCGAGCCTTGTGGGTCACCCTGGTTAGACCCCATGGTTGGGAGCTCACAGCCCAAATAGTTTTGCACACTCAGAGATGGAGTTCCCTTCCTGAGACTCAAGTGTAACACAAACACGTCTTTGTGAGGAGTCTCTGTGCTCTGGAAGGAATTCTCCCCCCAGAGCCTTCCATGGTGCTCTCCTGTGGGAGCAGCCTGGTGATCTCAGGCAGCTCTGGCACTTCTGGAGGTGCCAATACTGGAGCCATAAAACAGGACTGAAAGAGGAAAAAGACCAGATTGATCAGGAACGTTTTCAGTAGTTTGGTTCCCAAGTCTGCCTGGGATACTCTTTTCTAAATAGCAGATTTCTGGCAGGAGATATGTGTGTTTTGAGGTTGTTTTGGGGTTTTTTTTTTAAAGGCTGAAGTACATTGCTCTTCCCTTTAAGAATCTTTGCTTTCTGAGTAGCTAAATGGCCACAGATTTAGAGAGATGATTGTTTGAGAGGGTTTCATAGTTGTCTTAGAGCTAGTTGGGTTCTTACTGATGCTCTCAGTGGTCCAAGCATCCTATTTCTTGGTTTTTTCCCCTTGGGAAGTGAAGCAGTGCCTGGCACCAGCCCTGCCAGGGCTGCAGAGCTGTGGGATCCTGGAGCAGTGTGGGTGGGGGCAGGCTGGGAGCAGCAGCCTCCCCTCACTGGCAGAGAACAGAACTGGCTCTTGCAAACCGGCAGCACTGAGGGCTCTCAAATACTTTGTGTTTCTGAAACGTCTTCTGGTTTTTCCTCTCCAGATGGCAGCTCTGCAGAGTCCCTTCTATGGAGATAAAATGAACCTGTTTTCTCTTTGCCAAAAGATAGAGCAATGTGACTACCCACCTCTTCCAGCTGAACATTATTCTGAAAAGGTAAATTGGGAGTGTGTTTGCAGGGGAATGGGATGGGGGTGCAGGGAAGTTCCTCCTGGCACGGGAAAAGGGAACCCGGGAGGCGAACCCCCCACATCCAGGGCAGAATGGGGGATGGCCTGGGGGTCCTGGGTACCTGGCTGAGGAAACAGCTGTTGTGATGTCTGAATATTGGCAAGCTAAATCGAGATAAAAAAAGGTTTCTTAATGTGGAGAATATTTTGGAACTGAGAGTCTGGGGCGCTGGCAGAAGCCAGCAGTGTGCCGTGGGAAAGCCCTCTCCTTAAAACAACATTCCATAAAACAGCACTGAAATGTTTGTTCATGAAGTCTTCAGTGTGTAATGAAGGGGGGAAGGATTCTTTTTAAGAAAAAGAGAAGAAAAGCCATTTAGTTTAATGCAATAAGCATCTCTACAGCAGCTGCACTGGGGCTTTTTAAGGTTGTGCATCTGAACGAGAGGGATGGGAGCAGCCACTGAAGCACAAACCCATGTCCCTGTGCCTGGTGACACTTCCCTGCAGCTGCAGACACGCCTTGGCTTTCCTCAGGGCCTTTTGAGAAGGGCTTTGCTTTTTTTCTCCCTTACCTCGACAAAGCAGCTGGTTTTCCTTACCTCCTCCTTCCTTACAGTTGCCTCCTATTTGGAAGGAAATGGGTAATGGAATTTTAAATGTTCACTGTATCCTGTGGGGCTTTTGTTTTACTCCCCCTCCGAGTCCCGAGGAGCGAGGCAGGATGCCTGGGAAATACCGTGTGCAGCCGGGAGCAGCCGGTCTGTCTCCACCCTGGGAGGGGCCCCACACTACACGTTGTGTTTTGCTTCGTTTTGACTTGCCAAGGATCTCATGCAAAACGATGCTTTGAGAACTAGTCTGTAAAAGTGCATTTCTGCCTTTCCCCCCGAGCTGCCGGGGCAGCCCCGGCCCCGCGCGGTCCCTCTGCCGAGCTGCTGCAGCTCTTGCACTCAGGATATGCCTGCTGGCAGCAGGAATTAGTGTAAGCTGACAGATGTGTTTCCTGTCTGTACAATTACTGTCTGTTTGCTTCCCTCTGGCAGTGCTAAAGAGTGTGTGTAGTGCAGTGCTGGTGCGGGGTGAGGTTGGTTTGCAGCTCCAAGCGCCGGGTCCCAGAGAACTCGGCTCCAGATGGTTCCTGCACTATCCACGGGATGCTGGAGAGGCCGTGCCTGTGGCTGCAGCTCCTCTGCCCTGCTCAGGGAAACAGCAAACAGCTCCAGTCCTGTGAGGGTTAGAACGGGGCTGCACCAGCAGCAGCAGTGTGGTAGAGATTTGTAGATTGGTTCAGAGGAACAAGGCAGAGCATTTGGGGCAGAACTCCAGCTCTCGTGGTGATTCCTCTTCTCTGTGGCCTTTTGTGGCTCACAGTCCAGATCCTCCTGTGAGCAACTATGTGCTGCTGGTAGCAGGAGGAGCTGGGACTGTGGCCAGGACTGGTTTTCTATATTGGGAGCAGCTCTGCTGTAACTGGAGATGAGGGTTGGCAGTGCCATCAGGCTCAGCCACCGGTGCTGTGGGTGCTGCTGAGATGCCTGTGAGGACAGAACTGCTCCAGTGCTGCACAGCTCCTGGCTGGGCCAATGGTCCTCCTGGCACAGCCTTGGGCTGAGCTCTAAGCATTTTAATTTGTTGGTGGGAGTTTTGTGGTGATCTTGGCTGATGAGGGCTGTGTTAAATCTTCAGGGTCTCAGGGTTACAAAGGCAGCAGCATCCCTGCCCTCAGGTCAAAAAAAGTCACCAGGGAATGAGGCAAGGCCAGGCAGCAGGTTTGGGGTGGGAGCAAGGATGGGGCCTTGCTCCATCCAGAGCCGAAAACCTCAAGCATATTCAGTTAATGCAGCTGAAGCTGTGTGCTTGATAGCTGTATGGTCATGCTTTTAATTACTGCTAAAATAATTGGCACTGTGGCTACTGGGAGGATGTGAGAAGATCAGAGGCTCAAGGCTGTTTCTCCTGGTGCCTCGGGGGTACGAGCAGCTTTCAGTGTCTGTATAATTAAAAGCTACAATCTTTCATGTGCACAATAAAGAGGGTTGGGAGGTGGGGAGACTCCAGCCTTCTGCATTTTATTTATTAAACATAATCAGTGACCATTCTCTCTTCTTCAGGAAGGTTTTAGGAAACACCAGGGTCTCACAGCCAGGTCCAACAGCTTAAGATGCTCAGGTGCTGGTCAGACTGGTTACACTCGAAGGCTTGGAGGGTTTGATGCCAGGGTTGGTGTGGGAAGAGCAGAGCAGTTGTTGTAGGGGGAGCTCAGCTCAGGCTCCCCCTTCCCTCAGAGCCCCCTTCCACTGGAAGGTCCCTCCCTGCCTGCTGCCTCAGGCACACTGTGGTAGTGATCTTGTTTTCCCTCCTTCATCCACACCCTGCCCATGCCACTGGTGCCTCCCTCCCTCCCTCTGCCCCGCGCTGCTCCCCCAGCCCTGGGTGCACACGCTGGGTCCTCCCAGGCCGGGCTCCCTCTGCTCCTCTGGGATGTAAGGTGTGCTGGGGTGTGGGAGGATTTAATTCTTCAGTGAAGATTTGGTGGGAAAGGTTCTTCCTGGCCCGTCTGGAAGTGGGACACACTCAAGACAGACAGACAGACATGTGCCTGCACCCTGCTCAGCATCAGCATGAAGAGGTTCCCAGCTCTGGCCTGGCCTGCAGAGCCCGCACAGACAATCTGCAGCCTCTTCCAGTCAGAGAGCAGTGGATTCATTCCCCTTTGCCTCTTGTCCTGTCTTTCAGCTGCGGGAACTGGTCAGCATGTGCATATACCCCGACCCAGACCAGCGGCCCGACATCGGTTACGTGCACCAAATAGCCAAACAGATGCACGTGTGGACCTCGAGCACATGAGCGGCCGCGGCGCCAGCACAGCTCAGTCTTACTTGAATCCTTTTCTCCGCTGCCGGCGCCTGGTGCAGCTCACACAGGTGGGAGGGTGAGCACTCACAGCAGAGGCTCCATCATTTGCAGGTTATTTGACAAGGACTCTTACAGGTGGTCGTTGCTTTAACGTGAAGATTCTGTGAGGTATTGCAAGTGATTCTTTTATTTTTTATTTTTAAGGCCAATAACGTTACGGATGTAGATCATTTAAGGGTCCTTTCTTCAAACTGTCGTGTGTAATCTAGGATAGCCGATATTACCGAGGGCTCGGCCTTTGCCAGACCTTCTATCTTAACTGTAATGTGAAATATTGAAATAATTCCTTCAGTGAAATCACTTTATACTAATGTAAGAATTACCATAGATTTTGTGTAATTTGTATAACTGCTACTTTGCCTCTTCTGCAAATGGTTAATAGCAAATTCAGTTTTTACTTGGTGTATTTTAAAGCAGCCATATATGTGTTTTTATTAATTCCCTCCTCTTCAGACTTAGAAACTGGGAAAGGTTGGGGGGTGGGGTTTCTTTTTTTTTTTTTTTAATTGTAAACTTTGTGTATTTTGCTGATGCCTTTCTGTCAGAGATGAGTTAAACATGAACCTGGGGAAAAGAAGCCAGACATGCCAAGCAAACCCAAGCCAGCCTTGCTCCTGCAGAGAATTGCTCCTTACCCTCATTTTCCCTTTTGGAATGGCTCTTCTCAGCCTCCAGGTTCTTGTTTAAAACCAGTGTTGATCGAAGCCAGTTCGATTTTGGTGCAGAGACTTTTACACATTCAATAGTACATCGGGTACTATCAGTGGAACTTCAGCAGTGTTTTAAACACTTGGAAATTTTTTTTAAAATAAATGAAATGCTTTGTGTATGGAATTCTGCATAGGATCAGCCCCGTCCCTCAAACTGTGAAAGCTCATTACAGAATGTGAATGTCTATAAATCTCAACCTGATCTGAAGGAGTCATCGTCTCTAACTGCATGAAAATTGTCAACAGCTAAATTCATTCATTGAATCAATGATTTGTGTCATTGCTGCCGATGGAAATATTCACTGCTTCAGGAACAGCCGTGGATTCACGTTCCAGTGTTTCCATTCCATGTGCCTGTCGGAGGAGCGGGGCTGTGCTCGGTGTTCCTGAGGAAACCCCTCAGCCTGTGCTGCTCCAGCGCCGGCTCCGCGTGTGCCGGGGGCTCGTGCCGACTGTACCTTTGTGTGTGACACTTCAAATGCAGCCTGTGCCGCCTTTTGGTGTTTTTTTTTTTTAAGGAAAGCTTACAATCCTTAATTGTTTTTGAACTAAGATTAGGGTTAGAGGGTTACATACATATATATGCTTTTAGTGGATTTTTTTAACCTAATTTGCTCTACTTAAAGGAAAACCGCAGTGCCGTCTTCAACTACTTCGTAGCAAATTTGGGAATGTTTTTATAGGGTACCAAGAAAAGCCGTTAATTGCTGTGAATAAGGTTGGCATCATTAATGCAAGGTGCCATTTTACTGGGGCTTCTCAGCAGAAAGCTGAGGGTACTGCTCTCAGGAGAGAGTCAGGAAATTTAAATCATTGTGGAGGCACCAAATTGCTCCCACCATTCCCGTGCCAACCAGCTTGGTTAATTTATACCCAACCTCTCGAGCACTTGTCAGGTGTGACCTGAACCTGTCCCCTTGCACTGCAGCTTTCCTTGAGCCGGGGCTGCAGCTCCATGGCCAGAGGGAGGGTCGGGCTGGAAAAGGATCAGTGGCTTCCAGGGAAGCTCAGCTCACAGATGAGGATCTGGAGAAGTCTGGTCACTTTCTTGCTACATAAAATTTCTTAGTGCTTATAAGGAAATGTATTTCAAAAGGTAATTTTTTGCAATTGTGCATTTTTAGATAAATAAAAAAAATTATTTCCAAAATAAACATCTTTGTTTAAAAAACTATAAAGTGCAGTATTAAAGGAAATACAACTTCCCCCCCAAAAAAACAGGCCTAAATATGTGTGAAACTGCTCCTGCCAGCTGTGGTGTGTGTGTAGCTGCTTTTCCAGCAAATGGACGGATGGAGAGAGACTGTCACTTGTCCCAAGGGAAAACCACGAGAGTCTTTACCCTCTGAACTGTGGCACATCAGAGCTGGTTTTCCAGGATCTTTGTTGCAGGATGCCAAGGCTGGGGACTGGCACCAGTTCACTTTTTGAGGCTGCCTGTCAATGCTACACCTCCCCTTTTCACTTGAAAAATAATTCTGTAGGGGGTTCTTCTGGCTGGTTTTTTTCAGGATTATGTAGTACTGTATGAAACAGCCTGAAATCTCATTAACTCAAGTGGTACAAGCCCAGCATTTTAGGACAAAACAGGTGTAAATGGAGGTAAGTGACAAGACAGTCAAACTGAATGATGCTGGATCTGCCCTGTATCCTGTCTCTACCTACAGAAAATGGGGCAAAAATAACACAAACATCCCCTGATCCCCAGAGTTCCTTCCCTGCAGTGGGGTGGCAGGAGAGCAGTGCCTGTTGGAGGTCAAGGGCAGCAGTTCAGAACCACCACTGCTCATTGTTTTCATACCTTTTCCTGTTTCCATCAGGAAAAGAACATTCTATTAAATTAAAACTTGTCCAATGGGGCTTACACAGAGCAGCTTTACTCCTGCTGTTCTGCTCCTGGAGTGAGGTAACAAGGCAGCTGGTTTTCTGCCCTGCCCTCACCCACAGAGCTCTCAGAGCCCCAGCCCTGCAGGACGGAGCTGCTGCAGCTCTGCTGCTCGAGCCTCACCTTGGACAGAGCAGGAAGGAGCACCAGGCACAGACAGGGAGGGGGCAGAGCCTCTTTATTGGGCCGGACAGAGCCACAGTCGGAGCTCAGGACGTGTCCATGGTCTGCACGGTCTCGTCCAGCACCTCGAGCTCCAGGTGAGCCACGTTCTCTGTGAGAACAGCAGTTGTTCCTTTTGCACACTTGTACCTGCCAAACCTGGGAAAGAAATGGGGGAAAATTAGTCTGGAAGATGATACATGGGAAAACTTGCTTTTAAATTTTACAGAATCACACAGAATATGCTGAGTTGGAAGGGACGCACAAGGTCCAACCCTTAGCCCTGCACAGGACCATCCCCAAGAGTCACACCCTGTGCCTGAGAGTTTTAGAACTGATCACCTTTAGAAGTTTCCTATAAAAGTCCAAAATAAGTAAAGGAACTGTGCCTACTGCAAAGTCTAAGCTGACTGCACTAACTGACAAAGTTTCAGATAAACCAGCAATTTTAGAAAACTGTGATTACAAAAAAAAAAATAAAATTGCCACATAACTGTAAAGGTCTTTACAGAAATCAGTGGTCTGGGCAGCAAAGACAAAACTCCATTACTTCCTCAAACTGCCTAAAACTCAAGAGCCTGGTAAAACTGTGGCAGGGAAGAACTTCCCCTGTTCTCTGCACGTGCCTCTGCCAGCCTGTGTTGAGCTGCAGGTGCAGCCACTCATTGGTTCTGTTCAGCTGCAATCCACCCACAGGTCAGAGATCTCTCTGGCAAAAGTAGGACTTGCAGTGCAGAGCAGGGATCACACACAGCCTCAGGGTCACTCACCTGTCCCCCTTCTTGTTGGCCACGTCGTAGGGCCGGATGAAGTCCAGCTTGTTCTTGCTGATGACACAGAGGTCGATGTTGCTGCCGGAGCCCAGGTCGTTGTAGATCCCGGCTGCGATGGCGTCTCTCACCAGCTGCTTGGCCTCCTCCTCCTGCAACAGTTCAGAGGCTGTCACTGCCCAGGGCTGGCAGCTCCCAGGACCATCACCAAAGTGCCACAGGGCGTGAACAGGGGGACTGTCCAGGGACAACCCTTTACCCTGCCCATGCTCCACCACCCCAGGATGGATCAGACTTGCTAAAGACAGTCTAGGAAGCAAAACTCAGATTTTATTTTTTTTTTTAATCTTAATGAATGGAGAAAATAAATTTTACCATTTTTAACTTCCAGGCTTTTGTGCACGTGTATGTTCCAGCTGCCTGTCTCGTGTGACAGCTGCACACACATTAGAGTCACTGGAGTTCAGGTACAGGGCTTCCTCAGGTCAGGGCTATTTCATCAGCCTTTATAGCACCAAAATATAGCACCATTTTGCAGCATGGCTTGGTTTGCAAAATTCATCTGCTCATCCTAACAGGAGCTTTGAGATGGAGCAGCTCTGCTCTGCACAGAGCTGAGCTGCAGACCAGCTGTAATTCCAGTCCTGAGCACAAATGCAGAGAATTTACAGAAACCTGCTGAAAACACCGGTCAAACAAGGTACTGCTGTCAAAATACTGCAATTAGTTTTTACTATTTAAGTGAAAAAGTGAAGCTTTGCTACTGTAATGGATGTGACTGAAACAGTTACTATTTAGACCTGAAACAGCCTGAACCAGAGTGCAAGAGCCCACACTACACAAAGGACATTCACAGAAGTGTTTTTTACATGGAAACATTTCAGGTTCCTCTGACTACCCCTCAGAATATCACACCAGATCTCTGATCATCACATTCTCACCACCACCACCAAAACACGACTGGTATTGCTGTGAGGCATCAGGAATAGAGTTGGTGGCACTGACAGCCTTCCCGAGTCATTCCAGTGGCACTGGCTCCCTCTGCAGCTCCCAGCGAGGGCCCGTCCTGCCCCTCAGCTGCACTGAGCCTGTCCCTGTGCCCGGTGGCCTGGCAGTGTCACCGTGCCAGGACAGCAGGCTGTGCCCACGGAGACACAGACGTGCACACACACACTGGGCTTCCAGCAGCCTCTCCAGCCCAAGGCAGTGCCCGTGAGACCCTTCCTTCTCTCCAGGGTGTGTAAGGAACTGCCTGCAAACACTGCCTGCTCCAGTACAGCAACAATAAACCAGAAGCACATCCCTGCACCCGGAGGTTTGGGCCTGTTCTGTCCCAGGTTGTGCAGCAGGCACGGGACTGGAGCAGGACACGGCCTGCAGTGAACAACAGAAACAGCTGCAATTCCTACTTCACTGCCAGTTCCACCACTAGTACTCTTTATAAAATAAAAAAAAATAAATTATGCTTCCTACTAAGCTGACTAGAACAATACAGCCATGCTGTAAAAATAATTCCTGAACATTTTCTTCAGTGTTTTTGGCAATAAAACCATGATAAGCAAGTAATTCCTCACTCAACTGATAAAAGACTGATTTGTTGCAGACCAAGGGTATTTTAGTACTATAGTGCAAGTAAATAAAATGAACCAAAGAAGTATGCGTAGATCTGTTTTAAAAATTAAGTGGTAGCAAAACCAGAATAATTTTAAGCTACGTGAATGTTAGTGTAAGAAAAGGAGTTTAGGAATACTACAGCAAATTGGGGGAGGTCTGTTCCATTCTTCCTTTTAATTTCATCTTTTTAAGACAACACTTTAAATCTCACAGACTCTTCTAATTTAAAATTTATTTGCTTTTAAAAATGTACTCTATCAACCTACTGTTATCAAAATAATTCTAAAAATACTCATTAAAGTTCAATCAGCAGAGCAGAGCTGTAAGTGCACTGAGGCAGCCACTGCACAGAGAGCCCAGGCTGTAACCTCAGCTCCTTCACTGCCACAGTGCAGCCCAGTCTGTGAACCTGCAGGAATTGTCATTTTAGAAACTGCCTTGGTGCTGTTTCCTGCTCTTCTTTTTACAATTTAGAAAGCTGGCCAGGACAGCCAGAAAAATCCTGCATGGAGTTCAGCAAGGGCTGCTGTTTCCAGTCACAAAATAGGGGGCCAGCAGGAAACTGCTGACACAGCCTGAAGTACAGGGGCCTCAATGAGCCACTGTAATAATTAATCTTAAAAAACCCTAAAAGTTCAGAGTATATAAAAGGAGCACTTCCTGCTTTATGGTTGCAAAGACCAAGCTAACTGGGAATATCCTCCTGTGGGGCCCAGAGTGCTCCTTAAATGAGATTACAGCGAGTGATGAACTGTAGGGGCAGCGAGCAGTGACAAGCAGCACTTTATGGAGCGATCTGTCTGTCCCCATCACACCCCACAATGTGTCCCTGGACTCCAATGTGCAGCTCCATTTACCTCGCCTGACAAATGGGCAGCGCTTGGGAAAGGCAGCGAGGTCCAGCTCCATGGTAATGGTCACCACAGCTGTGCTGGGGGAACAGACCCCAGTTCATTACACTGACCAGCAACGGAGCTTCCAAAGGGTGCCTGAGGAATAGGGCAGTAAAGGCTAAAATAAATAACTCAGCATGGAAGGCTAATCTGAAACGGTGTTTGATAAATTATTTATAACACAGACAATTGTCTGCATTTAATATTGGCGCTACTGGTAGCGTCTTTAAAAGATGATTTATGTGTTGTAATGCCATTAAGCTTTATATGGGCCCACTGCTGGCTATAAAGTCTGCTGAGATTTAGAGAATGAGTTTTAAACTGTCACTGCAACATCACAGCAGATAGAGCCTGTATTAAATCTTTACTTTAAACCTGTTATCTGGAGAGTTGCAGTTTGCAGACACTCAGGGCTGATGGATTACCTCTCACAGCTGCTCTGCCGCCAGTCCCACACAGCACCCAGGAGCAACTTTTACACATTATTCTTGTATATGACTTGAACCAAGTTTCTCTTCTCACTTAAGCAATTTCCAGACTTCAAGTGCTACTGGAGGAAAAAAGAGACTTTCCTACAGGAGATGAGGGTATTTCTACATTACATTAATACTGTCTTTACTAATAGCCTGTAAACAAGTTTATCATTATGCTCCAGCAGCAAAGGGAGCAGCTGGAAGGGCTTTGGGAACATTATTTCTGCAACATTTTGTAGCTCCACAAGCAAGTTAAACAGGAAATGCCTTTTTCAGATTTAAAAACTCTAGAAATTATTTTTTTTCCTAATTCTTACCAAAATGAAATGAATCCCTTCTGCAGGTCACCAGGATGCTGTCAGAGATGCAATACACACAGTGCAGTTCTCCAACAGCAATTCTTCTAAGAATTTGAAATGCAGTGCACTATCAATATTTGTATCAATATTTGTATAACATGAATATAAGCAGGCAACTATTTTTGTAAAAATAAACAAATGCAAATACTTATCACAACAGTCCTTTACAACAATGAAATATGTTCAAATTATATAATATAAAAAGTTGATCCTACTTAAAGTGAGAATCCTCAAGACTCCTGTGGGAAGAGAAGGGAAGGAAAAAAAAAATCACAAGCTTCAGGAAGGACAATGATAATAAAAAAATAAATCCATAAAGGAGTGTTGGGAATTTGGAGGTAGGAAAGAAATACCTCCTGAAGGACAAAATCACCTCCAGAAGCATAATTAGACTTTGGGAGAGCAATGAGCAGAGTACGGGGTGTGAGAGGCTGTGTGGGGGCTGTGGGGTGGAGATCAGCCCATAACTGTGAGAGGTGCTCAGGTCTGCTCTAAGTCCAGAGAGGACAAATCTGAGAAGTACTTTGTGTTCCTTGTAAGGGGAGGCTGGAAGGCTCCAGCAGTCAGAATGGATTTGGCTGGACTGTGCTGGAAAAGGGCTGTGACCTTCAAACCACTCAGAATTCCCCCAAAAAGTGTGCATTCCCAGGGCTGCCTCAGAAGCAAGGAATGACATTCCTTGTCTCTTATTTCTTGGTTTTTCATATTAGACCTATGCATTTTACGTCAGCTTCATTGTGACTAAAGCCTCAGTAAATGTTTATTTTTCTAACCATTTTCTAGTAAGAACTTTCCAAACAAACTGCTCTCTAGTCCCTAATTATTATTCTCAGAGACAACAGTTTTTTTCCCTGTTCCAAGGAAGCTGCCTGTGAGCCCAGTCTCATCCCCACCCCCTCTCTGATATCATACACCAGTATAATAAACCACGTTAATATTTCATACCAGGGTGAAATATGCTGGAGTATCAATTCAACATCTGCTGTCTTTAGGGTACTGGCATCCCGCAGAGACACTTTCAATTTGTAATTGAGTTCTATACTGAATTAATCAGCAGTTTATCTTTTTTAGTAAAATAATGTCTTCCCCACTAACCTGGATTTACATTAACAATTTATGTCAAATTACCTGCCAAGGCAAGGAACTTATATGATTCGGAACTACTATTCAATAACATTAGTTGCTGTATGTCATTCCCTACGTGGGGATTAGTACAATCCATATTTCCAATGGCATGGAATTAAATTACAAGCTCCTCTCACAACTATGAGATTTCTTTTAATACTGTTCCCACACTCTGAACCAAGAACGAACAGGAAAACTCATTTAATCCATCACCTCTTGCATATGGGTGAAGTTCATGGGTTTTTAGGGAACAGATTCTCAAAATGAGAACTCTCTCAGCAGTACCAGAGCTGTAAATCTCCCCTGGCACTGGGAGAGCCCCAGTTTGCTGTTCCCTGAGCTGCCCTATGGTCACACACCGACCCTCGCCCCCCAGGTATGCAAACCCTGCAAGAGACTACAGTGACAATTACCTGATATTACTGCATATAAACAAATTAATAGCAAGCAGTAATGCATCTGGTTTCGAATAAAGCAAATCTCTGCTCATATGACTATTGCTTTACCTCTGACAAAAGGATGGAAGGGAATGAAGGTCAACATTTTATTTGGAAAGGAAGCCTTGGGCTTTCTGGTAATTTATCCTCCCTAATACACCAAAATGCTCCATAAAGCCCGGGCTGGCTCCCAGCTCTGCCTCATCCCCATTCCCTCACAGCAATTGCCCTCGGCCTGGCCGGCCCTCGCTGCGGGAGCAGCGCTCGGGCTTTGTGCCATGTGAAATATTTTCCAGTACATTTTGCCTGTGTTCTGCACTTATGGGAGATACACAAACTGGAACAATTTAAACTGGAACACCTGCTCCTGAGAAATGCATCAAAAATAATTACCTGTCCTCCCCCTACCCTGTGCAGTGAAATGATCTCTTAACACAGAGCCCTGCTTCTGGCCGGCTTGTCTACATTATTATGGACAAAGTTTAAGTGTTACTTTCATAAAGGTGAAGAAATTGTTGCTCTTTGTCATGCAGCAAGGCCCAATTTACACGGAGGCAACATTTGTTTCCCTCAATACAGTCTGCAAACAGCACACTGCTGGGTACCACTGGTAACAACACACTGGTACTTGGGCAGCGTCCCACAAACTGGGCTTTGATCCATTCAGAGGGGACACCTCCAAACACCTCACCTGTAATCCCAGCCACTCCACAGCACACCTAGCTGGCACACTCCAAATCAGCCCACGTTTCCTGTTTAATACCAGTTCCACAAAGGAAATCAATCCAGGGCACAATTCTGTGAAAGAAGATGAAAACTGTACAAACTGTCCAACGTGTCAGGCAGAAACCAGGTTACCAGAGGATAATTGTTATCTAACCTAAGAATAAGAAGCAGGTACGATAAGCCTTTATTTTCTGGCTGACTGTATGCACTAACACCTGGTATTTACCCATGAAAATCCGTGTCTGCAGGAGACACTAACACAGCTATGTCAGGAGAGCTGCAAAGTGCAGTGCCACGAGCTCTGGCAGCACAGAGTGGAGATATGCCACTAACAGGCTCAGTTCCTGTCACGGGTAATGAAACACCCAAGGCACACAAACACAAAGTCCTGCTTTCTGTTCACCCAGTCAGATTTCCCCCCCACATTTCCTTAAATCTCCGTGTCTGACACCAGCAGGGGTTCGAGTATCTCAGGCAGGCTCTCCAGCCTAACTCCCCTCGTCTGGTTGATCTCCATTGTCTGCAGGAGCTGAGCCGACCCTCGCAGCGAGCGGTGCGGTCCCGCAGAGTCATTAAGGGGTGTCAGCTGGCGGGACCGGCCGCAGTCCCACACCTGAGCCCGTGGGGCGCAGCCACCCTGATCTCCATCACTAATGAACACGGGCTCATCTGCAGCCTGTCACCCGCCCAGCCCCCCGCACGACACCACCGAGACAACTATTGTTGAGGATTAGAGAGTTTCGACAGATTCCAAAAATAGCTCACTATTCCTGCCGTGGTTAATAAACAAAAACAATTCCACCATATTGAGGGACAGTGGGAAATGTGAGCACAGGAACGTTTGGAGGATCTATGTGTCAGCTGCTTAGAAATGGAAGAAAGTGACATGTTTTCATAGTACTTTGTATGTGCCTGATGCATTTTTTAGTGAAATAAGAGGTACACAGTGAAAGCTGCATTCGGGCTACTTTGCACTTCGGTACAGCAAAGATCCCAGAGCACGTGGAGCATCCAGAGGAAAGGCTTCTCCGTGCCTCAGCTGCTTCACTCAGATATAGGGGGATACTCACGAGTACCTCAAAAAACACTTCTCCCAAACCTGCCCGCCCAACCTGCTCACCAGATTGCTCCCAACCCACACTGGCCCCAAACAGGGGAGCAGAGTCATCACTGCAGAAAGGCCACCAAAGCAAACCTGGCCAACAGGGGAAGGAAGACACCCCTCCAGTGGGACAGCAAGCTGCAGGTTTGGGGACAGCACAGCTGCTGCAGGGGAGAGAGCTGTGTTCCATGTGGAACACACTCAGAACAGTCTACTCTGCTTTTCATCTGTTCATACCCTCCAGGGATTTTTGTTTTCATTCAGTAACACTTGATTTCCTGCCACACTTCAGAAACGGTACAATAAATGACTGTAAATATCATCTCACATATTTGTAGTGATCTATCCTAGAAATAATTATTAACTATCTGCCAGACTATCTCCTTTCATTTTTTTCCACCTATTCTATGCTCCTGAACTCATTACTCCAAGATTTACTTCCTTTTCCTTGCAATAGCTCTGCTTTCTGTGGCTTCTACTGGTCCTCATCCTTTTGGAGCCTCTTTTTATTAAACCTGGCTTTTTTGATGAAATACAGAAAAGAAATGAAGTTACAAGCAGCCTATTTCCTTGCTTAAACAAGAAGGCTACAACACAGCTCCACTGTGGATCAAGTAATTCTTCTACAGACAAAAAGCTTCTACTTTTCAAACACCAGAAATCAAATACCAGAATAAAATATATCCCCTCTCCCCATCTCCTGAGGAATTCAAGAACCAGAGGATAGATAAACCCAGAATTCCAGCACTTAATTCTGTAGACACTTTTTTCCCCAGACCACGACGGTTTCCATATCCAGTATTTCTTTGTTATTGTTTAACACCAGAAGGCACAAACGCATTTGCAAAATGACTGTGAGGTTTAAAAACCACGTGGCGACTCTATTGGAAGAAAAATTGGCTGCAATGAAAGATCTGAGCTCAAAACACTCCATTAGATGTGCTGTTCTTCCACTTATGTTTTTTAAAGCAGATCTATAGCTGCCCACATGACAGATTAATATTGTTCCACAGTAGTTAGGTGCTTGGCATTACATTTTTGAAGCATCTACAGGCCTTGAGGGCTGAAAGTGTTCCCATGCTCAGCGATCTATAATGGTTCCTCCAGAGGCCAGCACTGGCTCCCCAGCGAGCCCTGCCTCCATAAATCAGCTGCACAAGTGGCACTGGGGGCGTCCCCAGCCGTCCCCATCCATCCCCTCGGAGGGGCGGGGGTGAGGATCATCTCCCAGCACCACAGCCAGGGAAAGGACCATCACAGTTGGCACTGACAAAGCATGTGCTACTTAAATCTGAAGACACACTAAGTCTATGGAAAAAAACACATCCTGCTGGTGTTAGCATGCCTCAGGCACTGGGAGAAGCTTCAGCAACTCATCTTCAAAAGGCAGAGAGCCAGGGCTCTAGAAACCTGCAAAAATTGGCTAAGCCTGCAGTCTTTTTTTTATTTTTTTTTTTAGGTTTTTTTTTTTTTTAGTTGAGCATCTTCAAAGTCTACAATTCTAACTGTAGGGCACAGCAGCTGCCACTGCAGATTTGATCCTCTCAGCTTTTGGCAGCTCTCAACTTGAAATTCTAGCAAAAGAATTTTTCAAGTTGCTATTATTGCCTGTCATGGATTTATAAATATTGTGCACTATCTGCTGTGGCATGGCTCTCCTGGGACACCAGTGCATGCCAAAAGCATAACAGAATGAAAAACAGTTCCTATTCTTCAAATAAATGCTAATTTTTTTTTAACTGTGCTCACACGATGCGTTTGGTGATCAGCTTCAATAGTACAGAATATATATCAGAGGCAAAAAAGCTGATTGTCTTTTCCAGTAGTATTCAGCTGCTACTTTCATTAAGCTTGTTTAATTACATTCCAGATGCTAATTTGCAAGTTGATACCAGAGGGTGCAGGACAGTTTGCCTTTGAATCATTTTTCTGTGATGTGATGGTCTTGAAGCACACCACTACCCTCCAGTAGCCCTAGGAAGATATTCTGACAATTAGTGCAAGAGAAAGGAGCATTGATCTTGACAGAAAAATAATAATTTTCTACCTATTTTATTAAATTAATCTCCAGGAATTTTAAGTTTATTTTCAACGCAATTTCATAGGAAGCTTTATGTAAAATACACATGGCGTACTTCAGATTTAATTTGGATTTACTTCAATAGAAATATTTGTTATTTTGTTAATTTACTGTAAAAAAAAACATCTCTGACTTAAAAGGTAAATATTATAAGCTGGCAGCCATAACAGAGTATGAGGAAGTGTTTAAGAGTACAATTGAGCTTTAGCACCTGAAACTTTGCTGGCTTGGTTAATACACTTCCTGAATTAGATAGATATCAGATTATCCAGGAAAACCAAAGGAAGAGTTAAGGTACATGCGAGTCTCAAAATCTAAATATCTATTTCAACAAATTGGTAGGCTGCATTTCTGCATGCTTGTTATAACAGTGACTATCTGCTGCCACTTATGGTTGTGTGTGAAGACAGTTTAATGAGGATGACCTTTCTAAATAGGAAAATTTGGAGATTTACCAATTTTTGGTGCCTTTTTCGGTTGCTCTTACACAGAAAATGACTTAAAATACAAGCTTGAAAACTAGCTGAGAATCAGATGAAAATGTGAGTTGCACAGCACAGCTCTTTGCCATTTGTATCTCTGAAAGAGGACTGTTGTGCTGTAGCTGTTGATTCCCAGGATCTGCAGTCCATGTTTTCAGTGGAACAGCACACACACCAAGTGCACAGTCACCCAGGAGGCTGGAAAAGGAGACTGCCATTCTTACAGCAGCGTGAGGGGAGAGGGGAAAACAGAGAGTCTTCCTCTCTGGAGTGGCTCTATCAGCCATCTGCTGTGACGCTCCCTCCCCAAGACACTCGAGTGCCTACTAAAAGTATTCCACTATTTCTGGTAACGTTTATAAATACACTGAGGACCAGAAGCCCAGAGTCTTCAGATACCACCCAAAACACCGTGGTAACACAGGAACCCTGATCCTCCTGTGTGTCCAGAACTTTGCACACCTACAGCTACTGCACAGGTACTGACAGGAGAGGAGCCAGGGCCAGGGGGAGTTGGAAAACTGCTTCTCACCAACACTTCAGCAATTAACTAATGCAAACTTCTCAAAACAAGGTGGGTTTTTTTTTAAATCAACTGGTATTAGACATGGTGCCTCGTCAGGACAGGTGACAGGGTACAAGAGATCACTTTACATTTTAAACTTAATCTATCAGCTTTATAGAGAGGAACTCAGTGGACTGATGGGACCCTCACCCCAAAACACAGTGCACTTGAAGGGGAGGAACTGACCCACAGCAGCTGCAGAACAAAAATGAGGAACATCTGAAGACCTCTGCTGATGCAAATAAACTTCTTTTTCCACATTACTCAGGGATACTGGAGAGCTGCAAGATTTATCTGCATTTTAGACTGAAATGATTGTTGACTGTTAGTGTTACAAGTAATTTTTAATGGGTTCAATTTTCAATTTTGTGTTCAATTCTCATTTCTCCTTTACTGTGGAATTATTAATCAATTGGAATGAGAAGAAGTGTTCGCAGAGAGTCTGAAGAGATTAATGTGGTTTAAGAGGGCTTGACATTACTGAGGCATTTTACAAAATAGAGTTACAGAAAGCCCTGTAATTGCTTCGGGGTTATTTTCATCAATAGTGGGTCTGGAGACAACTGGATTTTCAGGGTTTAGTTTAGGAGCACTGAACATGGTGTAACCAAGTGTAAGGAAATACTACAGAAAATACAAAAATAATGCACTGCATCCATTTGTAACTGAACAGCTTGTTCTGATCTTATGACACTCAGATTTTAGCTCTCCTGAATGATTCTAACAACCAATCAAACATTTTTCAATTTTTATCAGTATCAGCAGCAAAACACAAACCCCACAACCTTAAGAGTCTTCTGATAATCAGCTTTCAACAGATGTTAAATTGCAGACATTAGTTCTGAACATACCAAATCAACCAGGATTGTTTCATGTACTACTTGAACACTTTTTGTAGCATTCTCTTTTCAAGACTAAGAGAGAAGGACTGACGGATAAAAAACCAGCAATATTGACTGTGCAAGGGCTGGTAAATTCCTGAAGTCAGCTATAACCAGTAAGTTGTAGGTCTTTAAAGCTTCCATCTACATTAAAAGCACACGTTTTTCCACATAGAAATATAGCTTCTTGCAAATTTATTTTATCCATCAATTTTTACAACTTTACAGTAAGTTGGCACTAGTATATTTTAAGTGCAGCAAAACTAGAGCAGTTTTAACTTCTTTAAAGCTTCAAATCTCTTAAATTCTTGTGATCACAGGGATTACTGAGGGAAGAAACACTGAGATTTAAAACCCCAAGATTCTTACCTCCATGTCGGGTTTGTACTTATCCTCGAACACTGCCATGGCTGCCAGTGATCCAGAACCTGTGGGGACAACACCAGGACACTCCTTTAGCCAGTGGAGTTACACAGGGTATTTTTTTAGAAAAAAGTATAACCCATTTCAGCAGCACAGACCAGAGTGAAGCCCAGCTCAGCTCACCACACACTCCAAGTGTCTGTGCTAAGGCCAGCACCTAACTGAAGCCCAGAGATGCAGCTTGTGTGCACACACTTGGCACGGTCCTGTCCTGAGAGCCCTTTCCTTCTGACCAGTTTGAACATCAGATATTGTAATGAGGTTAATGGAATCCCTACTCCAGTGCTCCTGCCCTGCTCCCGTGCCTGCCCTCGTGAGAGGGGATGTGGGAATGAGGAGATGGCTCCGACCCTGGCACTGTCACCCTACACGTGGGGTGGGTGACCCAGCCATGGGAGCAGGGCAGGGGCTGCTGCCACCAGCTTATGTCCCCCAGGAACTTGGAAACAGTCTGTTGTGCATTTACTCTGTGCCATTATTTTTACATTGAACAATAACAGATGAACAAAGTGACAGAGATGAAACCACGAGTTTAATGTTCCTTCTCCAGAAGGGACGAGGTGCAAGTGCAGTGATGGAACAGGAGCTACCTCTGCCCAAAGCACTGGGACTGCAGGGTTATAAATGGGCTTTCCATGAAATAATACAAAAAGCAGGGTGATACTATCTGAAACTGTAAACTTGCTTTGTTCTGAAAGAGTGAGCCTTCAGGAAGATTATCTTGTCTGTCTGTGGCCCTACCCATATTTCAGAGAACACTACTTTTGGGGAGTGAATAAAGTTACCTGCAATTTTTTACTCCAATTAGAAGATTTTTTGGCATTTATTACTTTTTAACTTGTTTTGCATACTGCTATCTGTTTAGCTGGGTCACAGAGAAAGCCATATTTCCTATTTAAAATGATTTGTGTATATCGCTTGACCACCTCAATGGTTTAGTGAAAGCAAAAGGCAGCGATTAAACAGTTTCAAATGAGGTGTCCTGCTGATTTTATCAAGTCTGCTGAATGTATAATGAAAAAGGAGAAGCTGACAGTGACACTGTTGAGAAAATACAGACTACCTTAGCTGAACCATTTAAGGAGGTCCAATTATAGATCAAATTTAAAGGGTTGAAACAGCAGATTTACAGACACAAATCAATGAACATGGTAATCCCGATGAATATGACAGATATTCCTGTTACAGAATATTGCTGTGGTTGAGGATCATTACCTTTACAGTACCAAATACATCACATCTAAAAGCAGTAGGACACTCTAAGTGTGTACTTGTATTACAGGCAATGACTATTCATTTACACCTTGGAGCAATACACAACTCCATTTTTTAAATGCTGAAACTGGGAATAAAACAGATTTTTAAGCAGAAATGAACTGCTGATAGAAACAGCTGATATCACAGAGCAAATCACAAATAAAAGGAATTTTACTGATCCTTCAAACAAGGTCAAAATAAGGTGGGGGCCAAAACAAACACAGGACCTGAACCATAAAATAATAATTCTTCTGGAATGACATAGGAACATTTCTAATGAGGAAAAAAAATATCTGAGCTATGGTCTCAAACCAAGCCCACATTCTTGCTACACCCAAATGAGGGCCTACTGTGAGCAGAACGGAAATCCTCAAAGCTGGGAAACAATCCTGCCCTTGGAGAAGGGTTATTTGACAAAATTAAAGTGCAAAGACTAAAAAATATGCAAGAATGAAATATAAAAGGTATAAATGCACAATTTGACTGAAATTAATACATTAGCTACTGAGCTAAGAAAAAGTGGTCTTAATTTCTTAAAAATTCTACTGACATGTAAAAATTATTGATAACACATGGCTCAGGCTGGATTAATTCCTCCAGCTCCTTTTTAAAATAAGTTCCCAAAAGAAGCAATGGGCAGGAACTCAGCAGATTTAAGGGAAAAAGAAAAACTAAAAAGGCGGGGGAATCTTACGTTACAGCACATGAAATCCTTTATACATAAAGAATTACACTTAATTATTTATCCCACTATGTTACCAAGACACAATAAATGCCAAATCCAGTATCAGCTTTAAATAACTAAATACAGACAGTCCTACAATGTAAATTTTCAAAGAGCTGTTGAAAGTCTTAACTTAATTAAACCTACATGTAGACATTTACATCTGAAAACCCAGATCCTAAGGAGGTTCTAACAGAACAGGAAGTAAAGCTGGAAAAGCTGAATAGACTCGTTTGCTTTTTTCTCTGGTGCTTATAAATCCCAAACATAAGCTTTATAAGCTTGCAGTTAAAAACTGCCTTAGCAAAAGCCTCCCAGCACAGCGAAGCATTCTCTGACAGAACAGATTTTATCTTAAACAGCACAGTGAAAATTCTTCACTGTTCCCAGCACCAGATGTAAGCCCGGGGTGTTCACAGCGATGGACGAACACTTCCCAGGGTCTCCACCAAGACAAACCACGTGCTGTGTGCCCACAGCAATGGGAACTGCAGTGGGAAATCCTGCTGGCACACAGACATCCACCTGTGGCACAGGAGCCAGGGCAGGCCCCCTGCCCTGCTGGGGATGGGCACAGCCCCTGGCACACAGGAGTGCACAGCAGCCAAGGACAGTCACTGCCCAGCGGGGCTGAGACCCCACTGTCCCATCACACCGACTGCCCCCTCCTTGGCAAACTCCACACACCATCCACACAACCCCACAATGTTCCAAGTACTTCAACTGCCTTGTGAAAGCTGCATTGTAACAGGAGAGCAGGCAATAAAATCTGGGAACTTAAGTAAACACTGCAATAAGGTTTTCTTATTGCAGTTCCTATAAAAACACAGAAAACTTGGATATTAAGGGTCTATGGAGAACTTGTTTGTATGTGTGGAAACAGCTGCTCTCTTGTCCGTGCACTTGCACAATAATTCATTTTTAACAAGCATGCTTTGCCTTTATGTAGAAACAAGCTTCACAATTCCCAAACATAATGTCTGGAGAAAGATAAAATCCAAACACAGCAAAACACCATCCATTAATTAGGGATGGATTTCCCACCTCATACACACAATAACTGATTTAAGTCACTGCCAGTTCGGACTCAGCCCTCCAAAGCTGCAGCAGTTCAGCCTCAAATCTGCCAGAACCTTCAGGAAAGCTGTGCAGTAACGTGTCATTAAACAGTGTCTCTACCTGAGCCCAGATTCGAGAGACACCAAACCAGGTATTTATCTTAGCTAAGATTTCAAACTGAAGTCAACACACAGCCAATGCAGAAATAGGAAATTTCCTTTGTTGGACTTTTTTTTTTTTACATGTTTAAAGTTTCTCTCTCTTTGCTGTGCGTGAGCAGTAAGAATTAAAACAAAGAATAATTGGTAAAGTTATCATTTATTTCTATTATATAACATTCAGGGAAAAAACTCTTTCAGCTGGATCTTCAAAACCCATTAACTGCTATGAATGGTTACATTTAGTACCCTTGGAAACACAACCATCAAGAAAAAGATGTCATTTCAATTCCAAAGAAATTTTTTTGCATACATTTTCAGTAAGCTGCACTTTAGAAACAAATATTCAGGAAGTATTAATCTAGTATTTAAATACATAAAAATATTGACTGCCAAGCAAATTCTAAAGAACTACAGAAGCTGAGAGGTAAAGCTCTACTCTGAGACAAATGCTTTTCAGTCTGATGACTGGCATGAAGCAGGTGAGTTATGAGACCATAAGAGAATTTATTGTTTTCTTAAGTAGCATTGGTCATTTCCTGAATTTTCACAACAAAGTTATTAAATTTCCTGGATGCAATTGTAATAAATTCACTTTAAAAATACTGTCTGGTCCTCACTTGAGCAGTTGTACCACTTCAGTAGTGATTTAAAGTGAAAGATAATTATTGATACATAGCAAAAAAATCCAGCTGACAATAATTTTCACTGTGTTTTGTAACTGCAGGAGCTTTTCTAAAACAGATGAACTGGATCTTTTTAGCAGAACCTTCACTGAAGACAAGTTCTTATTGCTAAGTACAGTCCATTTCCTCACCCAAGGACCTGTTTGCTACCCCACCTGCCACACTGGAGGATGTGCAGAGCCTTGAGAGAGCAACATTTAGCACTTCCTAATCCATCACTGCCAGGGCTCCCTGACAGGGCATTTATTCACACACACTCATTGTTATTCAATTTGCTGTTCATCCCAGGTAAAAATTCCGTGATCTCCGCAGCCCCACGGACTGGGATCATTTTTCAGCCGGATCCTGGCTGGGGGCTGGCTCCCAGCAGTGGGAGTGCTTGCTCTGCAGCACGACACTGCCAGTGCATGAAGAGCTGATTTATGAATATGAAGCACCACTGGCACCAGGGGAGCAGCTCCAGCCACCAGAGACTCCTGAACACTCCGCCTGCTTCCGAAAGCTCAACTACACACTCCAAGTGCTTTAATTTTATGCATGCATTTCATTATAAGTCTTGGCCAGAAGCTTTCCTAGACAAGCCAAGCCATCAGACAATCTTGCATCGTTTGCTGAAATCCAATTTTGTCCTTTGTCAGCATAAACAGTTTAATTTGATGTTCTCACTCCTGAGTAAGCACTGAGTAGCTTCTAAATTTCCCTTGCAAGGTAGGACACCACTCTGTCCATCCACAGACAAACTCCAGCACACCAAAATAAAATCCAACCTCTCAATCTCCTTTCCTATTTAATACTGAATTTCCAGAAGCTAACTGGCCAAAAATACCTACCCTGATTTAAACAAACTGCCTTTAGAACACTCAGGGAAAAAAACAACAAACAATGGAGCAGGCTAAATAAGACTGAAATACAATTCCAACTGCTGTCTATGATTTGACTTTTGATAGTTTTTCTGCTGTTTCAATTCTATCTTTTGTCTATATGGATAAGCTAATTTTTTATTAGCTTATGCATATAAATTATCTCCTAGTCACTGGAGGAAGTATCAGTGCACCGTGAGTGGGAAGGTAAAGGACAGTGATGCTGAGATGGGCTTTGTCTGACAGTGTGACCAAAAGGAGTGTGTAAGCACCAGCCAGGCCTGGTACTGCCATCAGCAAATCAAAGTTTAAGCTACAAGGAACTTAATCCATTGATATGCTACTTCCTACTCGTTTGAGCTTAGCCTGCTACTATGTTATTTTTGTGGAGGGAAAGAGGAGCAGCCAGGATGCTCAGAAACGCCACTGGGGTACTAAAGCAGGAAGGTCACCGTGTGCCCAGGGGAAGGTGCGTGGCTGGTGTGTGTGTACCGGGCAGCTCCCGGTACAGCTCGGCTGTGCAGTCCGTGGTGCCGGGAGCGGGGCAGGTCCGTGGATGCGGGATCCAGGGGAGCAATCCCGCACAATGCCGGCACGTGACCGCGCGGGCCGTTCCCGGGGCAGCGGCGCCATCCCGCGGCCTCCCGCCGCCACTGCAGCGCTAACTGCGCCGGGGCATCACAGCTCATCACACGGGCACCACTGCAGCAACGCCAACAGCCCGCGGAGAAACACACCCCTCACCCCTCCAGGAGAACCCTACCAAGGTGTTTGATCCAGAGGTGCCAACCAGGCGCAGAAAAAACTAACGAAAATCTACGAATTTACATCTTCCCATCGCAGAACCAGCATAAAAGCTGCCCCAGGCATGGGCTGAATCCAATTTACTAATCTGACACACTACAACTTCAGATCAGTTTTCTGATATGTTTACTCAGACTCTCCCATCACACTTCCATGGCTCTACCAAAAACAAGCTTCCCTTTAAAACTGCCCGAGGCTTCCAAATGAAACACAAGTTCCCCAAGTGAAATTTATAAGAACCACAAGTCAGGACTACATGCAAACCACACTTCTGAGGAATTTTTTTCATTCAGCAAGTTTTTGGGAATCCCACAATTCTCACGTGGGGAACACACACAGCAAAGCTCCTAACACCAGCTTTTCAGCAGCTGAGAGTTAAACAGTATTCCAGCCCGTGTTTGTAAAGAAACAGAACAGTGCAGCCGCCTCATAAACGCAGGTACAATTTCATCTTTGAAGTCCGAGGCCCGTACAGCTCTCAGCAAACAACGGAGTTCAAACAAAAGCACTTTAAAGAACAGTTTGAAGTGTTGCCCCATGGTGTCACTCACCCATGGTGACGTAGGGCAGCTTGTCTGTGGATCCGTGGGGGTGGATGCTGTACAGGTGAGGGCCCGTCACGTCCACTCCCCCCAAAACCAGGGCAGCGCCGATGTAGCCTTGGTACCTGGGAGCAAGGTTTGTCTGTGAGTCTGAAACCACACAATACAGCTGTGGTTCTATTTAACACAACACAGGCACTGGAGAACTGTCCCACAACCACCCAGTGTAGCTCTGTACTACACAGGCTACTTCTACCAGCTGGGAGCAATAAATTAAGAAATTTAGAAAAATACAGTTTATTTCAGTGTCCAGCAGACATTCTGAGGCAGTGATTCTATTGCAAGTCACTTAAAACTCCCAGTTTTACAAGCCTGCACATTACAGTATTACTGGCCCAGCCATCTCACCAAAGGTACACAACAGTTCTTCATGGGTGTGATCAACAGCCTATTAAATTAATACCTTTCTATTTTTGCCATGTGATCACTGCACCACGGCACAACCATAGTACCAATTCTCTAAAACTCTGATTTCTCTTCCACCTCAGTTCAAAAGCCTACAAAGCAAAGAGCAATTACAAAATCTCGTTATGAAAGGTAAGGAAGCTGAGGGAGAATGCTCCTTAAGCATTACTTAGTGGTTTTAACAGCACTGTTAACAAACAAGAAGCCCACTCAGTTACCTGAAGAGCATCTGCTTGAGCATCCTGTTGGCCGTGACAACCCTTGGAAGTCGTCCTGTGGACAGGGAGTGGAGCTCCAGGTTGGAGGAGATCAGCTGAGTTGTCATCTCAGTGTCTGCAGCTGTTCCAGCACCACAGCAACTGAAAAGCATTGGGAGCAAGTTAGGAAAGGGTGGGAAGGGCAGGAGAGGCAAAAGCCTCTATGCTTTATGCAACAAATAGAAATTTTCTCTTTGTAAAATTGAGGAAAATAAGTTCTCATACAGTCAGTATTTTCAGAGCATGAAACAAGATAGCCTGCTAAGTGTAAATAGAAAACCACAAATCCTCAAGCCTTGCTAATAAATTATCGTTTTCAAGCACATCTTTATATTTGGTGTTAGCAAAGGACAGAGCTAAAAACCCCAGTACCATTACCAACACCCTCACACAGTAATGGACACAATTAACCATTTATTACACAATGAACAACATCAACACTTACTAGATATTGGGGGAAATGAAGTGTATTTTTGAACAGTTCTTGTCAGCAACAACCATCCCCTCGGTTGCTCTCGTATCCGCTCCGAGGACGATGCCATCCTAGAGGAAGGGAGAATTATTCCCGCTCTCCACAGGGCCGTTCCCGGGGGCAGCGGGGGTGACTCAGCAGCAGCGGCCGAGGCCTCTGCGGGCCCGGCCTCGCCCCCGCCCGCCTCACCTTGAACACGATGCCGGCGATGGTGGTGCCCGTCTTGCGCGGCGCGGGCACCCGCAGCCCCTTCTGGGCGAGCTCGGCCTCCAGGAGCGAGTTCCTGCAACACAGCGGAGTGAGGCGGCCGGAGGGGTCCCCCGCGCTCCCCCGGCCCGGGCCCGCTCCCCCCGCAGCTCAGGCCGGCCCCGCTCCCGCCGCAGCCCCGGCCCGGTCCGGCCCGGCCCCGCTCCCCCCGCCCCCCGGGCCTCACCGCGCGCAGTTGTCGAAGCTGAAGCCGCCGGCGGGCGCGCTCAGCACGGACACGGCCGCCATGTTCCCGGCAGGGACGGGCGCGGCCCGAGCACTTCCGGGGCAGCACCGCCCGCCCCGCCCCGCCCGCGGCGCGAAATGGCGGCGGGGCCGGGGGGAGCCGAGGGGCGGCTGTCGGGAATAGGGGAGTCATAAAGGCTGGAGGAGACCCCTGAGATCATCCAGTCCAGCACTGCCACTGTAACCCCCAAAGCACTGCCCCCCGTCACCCAGCGCCACCTCCGAACGTCTCTTGAACACCCCCGGGGTGGCAGTTCCAGTGTCTGAGCACCCAAACAGCGAAAACATTTGTCCAACATCTAATCTGGGTCTGCCCTGTCTCAGCCTCTCTGTAAAGTTCTGATGTATCCATAGAGAACAGAACTTCTGGCTACATCTGCAGAAAGGTTGTGCTTTAAAGCAAGGCAGACAGGTAGTGAGTATTCTCTGAAATCTACCACATGTCTAATGTGCCTTCTATGTGTGTAAGTGCCTGAAATTAAAAAACCCGTTAAATAAAACAAGGTAATTTTTTTTTTGTTCCACACATTAGATGTTAATTACTGGGGCTCTTTCTCTTGCAGAACAACAACAACGTGAGTAGCTCCTTGGCTTCTTGCCTAAAGGAAACTTTCTCCAAGTATATAAGTATTTTACCAAGGAAGTGTCTTCCTTCTCGAGGCAGTTCGTGCTTGGAACACGGTGTTATTGCAGTAGGTGCCGTTGCTGAGAGGAGCTCCTGTTTTCATTCCAAGAGGAATGGTGGCTCCCACACCAGCAGTGGCTCAGCCGTGGAGCAGCTCCCTCTGAACAGTGCCCAGAAAGCAGGTGGCCCAAAACCAAAACTGGGGTCCCGTGTGTCCCCCCAAATCTGCATCCCTGCAGTGACCCTCCGAATTATTGAAAAATGAGTTTCCTCCACCAGGGTGCTCTTCAGGTGAAAGTAAACAAACAAAAGTGATGGGGTGGGCAAAGCTACTGGGCGATATCTGCTTTTCCCTCCAATGCTCAAAAATACTTGCCAATGTGAGAGAACAAAAACAGCCACGGGGAAGAAAACCAAACCCCAGCCTCTTTCTTGACTGTGCCAATCTTGCAGAAAAAAGCTACCAGACCACAAAAGACCATCTTTAAGATAAACACACAGAGAACCTGCACTCTGCACCCTGTTCTCCCCTTCTTTCAACCCTTGGGTAACTGCAATCCCATGTTCTTGTACACCAGTAAGGCTGGGAAGCTGTCTGAGAGACAGAATATCCTGCTGCCAGATGCTCTTTTTTCATTCTAACACAGTTGTTTTTCTCTTCACTTGATAAAGTTAAAATAAACAGTCTCTGGGGTGACTTACAGGCGTCAAAATTGGATTGGCATACAAACTGTAGAGCAGTTGGTGGTGGGGAGTCTGGGGAAAAGGAAACAGCAGGTTTTAGCTAGAGGGGACAACAGCTTTATTTCCCTCTTGGTCCTTGACAACTAAGCAGATGTCCTGCAGTTATTGTTTTACCTTCTAGTAATATAGAGCCTTTCCAGATCCTCCCAGGTACGCGACTGGCTCTCTTGCAGATGTGCAGGTACATCTCTTCCCTGGTTCAAAGCTACCTGAGTGCACCACTAGCTCCATCTATTGCTGGTTAATGGCTGGCTGGGAGTCAGACAAGGCCTTGTTTCTCCCTCTCAGCTTTATAGGATACCTTTTTCCAGTCCCGTTTATGTGGATAGTCATAAGATTTTCTCTGATCATCTGACATGGGCTTTTTCCACAGCTGTTGTGCTGTGAACTTTGTTCCTGGGTGATGCCCTTTGCTGTAGACATGGGTGTCACCTTTGTGTCCTTCAGAGCCCTGCAGTGCAAATGTCACTAAACCCTGACAACAACGATGGTAGTGGGGCTGTCACTGGGCATAACCTCTGTCACTGGGCACCCACTGTGCTGGGCTGGAGGGGGCACAGTGGGGTGGTGCTGTCCTGAAGAGCTTGGGAAGTTCAGAAGTATTTAGAAGAATAAACAATGGGGAAGAGAGTGAGAAATTCAACTAATTTTTGAGGTTCTGGTCCAATATGTAAAGGAGTGCTTGTGTGGGCTCCTGACAGACAGCAAATGGCCTGTTCAGCTTTTCTGTCTAGCACAAGAAAGGTCAGTTCTGCACTGAGATATCCTCTGGGAACATCTAGGGCTGCACACTTCAGACCTCAACCTGCTGCGATGAACTGCGCTGAAGCCTGAAAAATGCAAACTTTTCCCTTTATTTCTTCGTAAAGCAGTCCTGGAATCTGCTTCTAGCCTTAACAAAGCTGCAATCCAGGTTTATCATCCTACAAGACATCTGACAGGGAAGTTAAATAGCACTCCAGACACGTTTTTTAAAACTTACTTGGGATACCAGGAAGGTTAGTGTTATCTCAGCAGGTGGGCACTGGGGCTCAGTGTGTGTGTGTGTGTAATGTGTTAACTCCCAGGTATTTGAGTGTCTGCATTGACACCTGCCTGGTTCCCCAGTTTTGTCTTCAGTGCTTTCTCTTTGTGTGAGTGCCAAATGACATCTTGAATTCTTGGACCTTCTAGAGAGATATTGGGTGACTTGGAATGTTTAACAAAATCTTCAGCACAATTTTACTCCACAAAGCCTGCACCTGCTCCTGCAGTATGAGAGGCAAACATGCTGTTTCAGGGTAACCAGAGTAAATCACCAGGCAATTTTTTGCTCTCTAAGACAAGGGAGTTACAGAAAGTCAAGTCTCACCAGGTGAGGCTGGGGCCCTGCATCCCCCAGCCCTGCAAGGGACAAGTTTTTATCAGAGCTGGCCGGAGGCAACACAAGCTGTCCAGAAGCTGAAAGCACTTACATTGCTTCTGAACCCTCATCATGGCTGTGTCTGGTGCTTATTCCAACATATTCCTATGTTGGAATATAGTGCATATTCCTAGTTCCCAAACTAGCCAGCAACTCCTGTAATGTCCCAAGGTGAACTTGTGTTAGGAGTGGAGCCAGGCAGAGATAATCACTGAACTGGAGAATAAATGCACCATGTGTCTCTCCTGTTCCAAACCACTCTAATTTCAAACATCTTGCCTCAACAACGATCTGTTAACAAGCTGCAAGCCAAGAATCTGTCAGAGAATTTAAATACAATTCTGACAAGATCAGAACTAGATAGACTCAAACTTTACCAACCTGTGGCTAAACCAAAGCTAATCGAGTAGGTGTTTGCCCAGGTCAGGACAGAAGAGGATCTCACTGGGATCTTCTTCATTGCAACTGAAACTTCCAAAAGTAGGAGATTTATTTGAGATATTTAAATTCATTAGAGGAAATAGAGTTGACTTCAGTCCAAGAGGGTGCCTTCATTGCTCTGAAAACTGAAAGAAGAGGTTGAAGCTGGGAGCAGACAAGTGGTGCAGGCAAGGGTATGGTGCACTGAGATGTAAAGCAAGTTCCCAAGAGTTTCTGAAAGAACCATTTTATGAATGGGAAAAGTTGCTGGCAAAGGTGTAAATGTAGGAATAGTCTGTGTCCCTCCAAGGGAGGGGATAAATGAAGTACCTGGGGAGCCCTTTTCTTGCTTTCAGGCAAATTATAAGGGGCTGGAAATTCAAGAGAGCCAGTGCTGATCTTGTGCTGTTTCTAGCATTATGATGCTCTAGTCATTGTGGCACTATCTCTTGTCAATGCTGTTTAGAAGTCCCTGAATTTCTGGTGGCCTTTGACGATTACAAAAGTCCTTCTGTTAGTAGTGTTGGAATCCACTTTCCAGCTTTATTTAGGTTCTGGCAGAACAAGCTGGGGAAACCTCACGAGTTGGAAGAGGAGGAAGAGAGTTTCAGGTATGAAGAGGTGTTTGTGCTGTTCTCAGAGGTGCTGCTGCGTGTCAGTAAAAGGGATGTGAAGTGGGGAGTCATTCAGACTGGGAATGTGCACTGGAACTGACTGAACCCCAAAACTGCAGAGGCACCCAGGGCTCAGCTGGACACAACGTGCTTCCTCTTTCTCAGCGTCTGTGTTCCTGTAAGTTGATGTGGAACTGCTTATGCTGGTTGTTTGTAGACCCTCCTGCCTTGTGACTGGCATGATTAAATCCAGTAAAGAGATGGTTTCTGTACTGCCAGGTTCCTGCAGCGAAAACTTGGGCCATCTGCTCGCTGGTCTGTTGCGTTTGTGGTCGCGTGGTGCTGCCGCGCTGGCTGCAGCTCTGCTGTTGTGCAACAGCCACGGATGGAAAGCTTTATCCTTTAATGGGAAAAATGGGAAAGACAGATGCAATCTGGCTCTAATATTATTCTTGTACTTTTTCCTCTCATCTCTCAGGAGCTCTCTCACTGCTGCCTTTCCTCACTCTGTCTGAGCACCAGAGCCCCTCTTTCTCCTTGATAAAGCAGACGCAGTCACTGTCCCCCAAAGCGAGCTCCCTGCCTCAGGGTGTTCCTCAGATCTCCAGAGGATATAAAGCATCTCTCCATGATGTTTGTGACCTGAGCCCATGCACATCAACACCTCACAGGAATGACAGTTTGTGGAGTTTTTGCTAGCTGTGATTCCAGGTTCGAGGAGACGCACAGTGGATGTCTGGTTAAACCACCAAAACACCTTTATTAGAACACTATGGAAAAAAGAGAGATTTAGTGTTTCAAAGAGGATCAGCACCAAATGCCCTGTCTTGCTGGTAGGAGGATGGGAGATTTAGGAGTAGTTAGGAACTTGAGATAAAAAAAACCACCAAAAAGATGAAAAATAAAGGCAGCTCCTGTTTTTTCTATTAAGTTTCTAGGCTACACAGATTGGTTATAAATGATGGCACTAAATAACCAGCCGTGCCCAAGCTCCCTGAAAGGCTCTGTAATATCAGCAGCTGATGTCCCACTGTGCAGGGACACAATTGGGTCTGTTCCTCCAGACAATACACCTGTCACTGGAAACAGAAAGCTGGCAATTAGCGGGGAGGCTCTGTGTTGGGCTTTCATCCCAGACAATGAGAAGGGCCTGGAAGAGTGAGATTAAGGCTGGCATGTCCACATGAGATTGTTGAAACAAACCTCACTGAGACTTGGGGGCATTTAAGAAGCAAAAACAAGAAAATAAAACCCTGGTTAAATCTAACTCTACAAACAAGTCTAGAAAGCAAAATAGCAGTGGAACAGGATCCTTTGCCTTAGAAATATAAGTCTGGAGTTGTGGAGGAAACTTTCTTCTCAGCTGTCTTGTCAGTGTATCATAGAAAATTAAACCAGGTGGGGTTCTATGCACCAAAACTGCAGTGGGAGTTCTGCTCAGCCAGGGCCAGGACTAAGCACCAGCCTCCACAGAATAGATTTTTGACCTAACTAATGCAAGTTCTGTGCCCTGGGCTATTCTCCATAAGTGGCACTCTGACTGTTTAAAAGTCTCCCAAATTGCTGACCCTACAAAGGCCCTGAAAGCAGTGCAGCAGCACGGTCAGCTGCTTCTTGTACCAGTCCTGAGCCTGGCAGGGAGCAGCTGCCCACCTCAGCCATTGCAGAGTGAGCTGTTAGGAGGAACTAATTTGGTCAGCAAGTATCAAACTTTTTTTGTGTTGGTACAGGAGTTCTACCAACATGCAGGAATCAGGGAAGCCAGAGGAAAATTAGGCAAATCTTTTCCTTACTATCAATTCCATCTCCCCAGGCATGTGACTTTGGATTGCCTCATGGCACAAAGTAGTGTCTGTGTGTCGTCAGTGGTTGAGCCCACACTGTGCTTTGAGCAGGGCACAAAGCAGAGGCAGAGCCACCTCCCGCAAAGCTCCTGCACGGCCCCTGCTCGTGGGTGGCTGAGGTGTGGGTGCTGTGCTGGAGGGAGGTCACACCACTGCTGACAGGGGCACGGGAGGGTGAGCACTGCAGGCAGAATTGTGCTTTTTCTGTGCAAGGAGGTGACCTGGTACAGGCAGGCTCTTGACCTGCATGTTGGGTCACTCTGTCCCCATGGGGAGGTGTTGGCTCAGTCTGTCCCCTTGGGGAGGTGTTGGCTCAGTCTGTCCCCTTGGGGAGGTATTGCTCTGCCTGCCTGTGACCTCATGCCCTCTCCCCTTGGCTTTCTGGGGGGAAATATCCCTGACCTACCAGGCTTTTGATGTGAAGCCTGTAGCATCAGGAAGTTTGGTCAACCCTGATGTGACAGGCTTGAAAGGTGAGGGGGAGAGGACACTAAGAGAACTAGACAAATAGTGGCATTGCCAAACGTGTGGATGTCTGGCCATAAAATCACATCAGCTCAGGCTTTCAGTGTGCAGAGTGAGGAACTTGTTTGGATACCTGAAGAATTAGCTTGAGCACGTGTCTTCTATGTCCCTTCCTGCAGAGCTGTGAACGGGAAATGGCATCTGCCATCCAAAGTCCAACCTGTGCACTTGATGACTCCCACTTCTCTGGTCAGTGGTTGCTGTGCAGCTACAGACCAGTCTGCTGGGCAGGGTGTGTGTGAAGGTCAGGTGGTGACACTGTGCCTTTGTCCAGAGGAACTGGAAGAGTTGTCTAGATTTTTCCAGACACTGCTGCTTCTGATAACTCGATCCATGTGAGAGTGTTAATGTGTGTTAACAGCTTGCTTGGAGTGACAGGGATGGGATGTCCTGCACTGACAGCTCCCTGTCAGCAGGAACAGCAGGAAGTCGTGCCATGACCAGAGCACTGCAGTGCAGGGTTAATTGCTGCTGGAGCACTGATGAATCTTCTTTTGGGAGAGCTGGCCTGAAGGTCCCACAGGAGCAGAAACCAACAGCCTTTCAGCCAGCTGGACTCCATGGGACAGCAGTGACTGCTTCATTCTTCTTTCTGAATAGTAAATAGTTGAGCAGTTTATTAGGATGAAGACTCCATGCTTTCAGTTCCTTGCCTTGCAGAAACAAAAAGAAACATCCATATGCAGATAAATAAAGGGCCCATGGGAGCTCTGAACTGCAGTGTTGGTACCAGTGTGAGGCATCTGCACCAAACAGCAGCTTGTGAAACATTCGGATGTGTGAAAGTGTAACATAACTGAGATACAGCAGTTGTGTGACACACTTGCACAGCCCCAGTACTGGGGAGGGAGGTAAGTCTGCTTCTCTTCTACTGGTGCCTTCTGAGTCAGCACTTGTCAAAGCCTGCCTTGGCTCAGAACCAATTCTAATGCAAAGTTTGGGTGACATAAACTCTGTGAGGTTGGAACTGGAACATCTGTTTTGAGCAGTAAAAAGTGTGGGGAAAAAAGGCTGAAGGAGAATAACACCTCCAGCTGGACTAAGGGATTGCTGTTTTGAAGCACAGCTCTGCAAGGGACAGGCCTTCCCACGAGCGGGTGATCCCTGACACACACCAGGCTTTGTTCCATTTCTCAGTGCATCTTGCTCAGACACATGGCTTTCTACTCCACTTGGCAAATATTTGATTTATAAAGATTAACATGTTGCTCGCCCATGTGCTGGGAAGCTCTTCCAAGGGTTGTGTGAAAGATGTGCCCTAAGGGTGGCAGCTCAGGGTTTACTCACTGTTAAGGGTAACACTCCTTAAAATGCACCTGAGCTGATTTTTTAAATTGCCTGCGTGTAAACAGAATTGCAACCCACTCCAAACCAGGCTAACCCAGAGTGACAGCATCACCCAAACGGTGCTACACAACGTGCCCTCTGTTCAGCTGCTTGTTAGAGAGATTTACCAGCATTAAAAGTGCATTGGGACTTTGCCATCTAACCATCCTGAGGTCATGTCTGCCTGCCAAGGTCTTCATGCACTGGATGGAGACCTCTTAACTCTAGGAACTCTGTTATTTCTAATTTATTTTGAGATGTGTGAGTGGAGGTGACTCTGGGGACCGCAGTTGCCCTGAGGAGACAGCTGACTGGTTGTATGGGAATTATTGCCGATACCACGAGGAACTGCCAGCACTGGTGGTGATGACTCTGCTCCGTGGCAAGGAGCAAACATACAGCAGTGCCCACATGTGCAAGGAAACCCTCTGGAGAGCTGGGAAGTCTAAAGGAATTGTCCCTCAGGCCAGGCACGGCACCCACTTTCTGGATTGTGCTCTTTGGGGCCTTTTCAGTGTGATTTTAGGTGAAAGCACAATGAGATGCCAGCGATTGGCTCCACTTGCTGGCTGTGACCTTTTCTTTGAAATGCCAGTGACGCTTTCTTGCCATGGTCTCTAGAGCTGTTCTTGATGCCAGCCAAAGCATCACGTCTTATTTGAAAGCCCAGGATGTAATTATGGAAGTTAGTCCAGATTTAAATCCAAAGAACTTGTGTAGCTGAGCCTGGAGACTCGGGTCTCAATGCAGTGATCATGGGAACTTTCTCTTCACCTTTCTGCATGTACACAGAGGAAGGTTTATTTGTACATACAGAAAAGAGTAGTGGGGCCTGGGAGCTGGATGCTATTTCTAATGCTACCAGAAAACTGCATTTTGTGCTGTTACAAAAGATGATTCATTCTGTCTAAGACACAGGCACAAGGAACGTACTTTACTGTCTGCTGGGAAATGTTAATTCTCATTAAACCTAATCCAGTACTAAGTTTGAAATAATTTTGTACTTTCCTTCCAAAGATGCTTGGTATAAACTTGGGCTCTGCCTCGTGCCATTTGTTCCCTCCACTGCTGAGGGAAGCAGGATCTAGTTTTGGCCAAAGCAGGGGGTGCAGAGCCCTCTCCTGTGCTGCCATGCTGTCCACAGGCCTTTGGCACTCCATGCTGCGCTGTCCAGGAGTGCCAAGCTGTTTCCCAGCTGGCAGTGGTGACTAAGCAGCCCAGAGCAGCTGCCTCCAAGGTCCATTCTTCTGTGGGAGATTTATTGCCGAGAGCAGAGGCGTTGGGATGGGATAATTGCCTTCATTCCCAGGCGAAGACCCTGAAGAACAAAGGACAGTTGCTGGTGAATCCATAGTGTGATTCAAGCATTCTCTGGGAGGGGAGCAGTGGGAACTGTGTTCCTGTTGCTGTAGCAAAAGTGAGTGGGCTTTAACTGAAAGAGCAGCTCTGCCCTGTGAGGTGGGGAGCACCACAGCCCACGGGGGTGACCCGGACCCTCCAGCCTTGGCATCCTTCCCGGGGTGCTGCGGGCCCTGGGGTAGGGAAGCTCTGGAACACTGAAGCTGCTCAGCGAGGACATTACACCAGGGACACACTGGACATCTCCTGACCTGTCCCTCTTCACCTGCCCCCTGGGCTCTGTGGGGCTCCTGCTGCTGTGCCGATCCCTGGTAGCTCCTCCGCACCCTGACTTCTTTACCAAGACCATGTGCCACATTTCCTGGGAAGCTTTATTGGACACTTCCATGGAGCGGTGACAGCCTGAGAAGCAGATCCCGGTGCTGCTGGGGAGGGTTGTGAGTGCTTTGCTGTTAGTCGGGGCGCAGGCGTCGGGAGCGGGGTGGGTCGGAGGGGCGTCCCGGGGTGGGATGCGGGGCGCCCGGGCAGTGCGGGATGGGGGTGCGGTGATGTGCGGGGTGGGGGTGCCCCAGCCCCGCACCGCCCTGGGGACTCGGTGTCGCCGTCCCGCCGCCCAGCCCAGCCCAACCCCGCCGGGCCCGCGGGGGCGGCGGGGCGGGCCCGGGGCGGGGAACGGCGGCGGCTTTTGGGAGCGCCGGACCCGGAGCAGAGCGGAGCCGGGCGGGCTGTGGGTGCGGAGCAGGGCGCGGGATGCTGTGCGGGATGCAGGATGCTGTGCGGGGCGAGGGATGCTGTGCGGGATGCGGGATGCGGGATGCTGTGCGGGATGCAGGATGCTGTGCGGGATGCTGTGCGGGATGCGGGATGCGGGATGCTGCGCGGGATGCAGGATGCTGTGCGGGATGCGGAGCCGCGGTCCCACTCTCGGTCTCCTCAGACCCCGGGGCTGCTCTCCGC